>NW_027137204.1:0-101823 GCF_040869045.1 Eurosta solidaginis
GAGCGATAATTTTTGAGATAGTTATTAAAACTGTTTAAAGGTTGTCAAACGTTGTTTCTCGTTGTATATCCTTTAATTCTAGAGTTAAATTGATAAATAACGTGTACGAATTTGTTTAACGTATTTGTTTTGGTTACTCGACGTCTCCGTTCTCGTGTAGCCTACATATTGCGTTTTTTTTTTAATTTGCTTACCGGGCTAAAGGTTAGCATGTTTAAAATACGTAAGTCGTTTTGTTCATCAAATTTAAGTAGATAACTCATCAGTTGTTTGCATCAGAGCGACAATTTTTGAGATAGTTATTAAAACTGTTTAAAGGTTGTCAAACGTTGTTTCTCGTTGTATATCCTTTAATTCTAGAGTTAAATTGATAAATAACGTGTACGAATTTGTTTAACGCATTTGTTTTGGTTACTCGACGTCTCCGTTCTCGTGTAGCCTACATATTGCGTTTTTTTTTTAATTTGCTTACCGGGCTAAAGGTTAGCATGTTTAAAATACGTAAGTCGTTTTGTTCATCATATTTAAGTAGATAACTCATCAGTTGTTTGCATCAGAGCGATAATTTTTGAGATAGTTATTAAAACTGTTTAAAGGTTGTCAAACGTTGTTTCTCGTTGTATATCCTTTAATCCTAGAGTTAAATTGATAAATAACGTGTACGAATTTGTTTAACGTATTTGTTTTGGTTACTCGACGTCTCCGTTCTCGTGTAGCCTACATATTGCGTTTTTTTTTTTAATTTGCTTACCGGGCTAAAGGTTAGCATGTTTAAAATACGTAAGTCGTTTTGTTCATCAAATTTAAGTAGATAACTCATCAGTTGTTTGCATCAGAGCGATAATTTTTGAGATAGTTATTAAAACTGTTTAAAGGTTGTCAAACGTTGTTTCTCGTTGTATATCCTTTAATTCTAGAGTTAAATTGATAAATAACGTGTACGAATTTGTTTAACGCATTTGTTTTGGTTACTCGACGTCTCCGTTCTCGTGTAGCCTACATATTGCGTTTTTTTTTTTTAATTTGCTTACCTGGCTAAAGGTTAGCATGTTTAAAATACGTAAGTAGTTTTGTTCATCAAATTTAAGTAGATAACTCATCAGTTGTTTGCATCAGAGCGACAATTTTTGAGATAGTTATTAAAACTGTTTAAAGGTTGTCAAACGTTGTTTCTCGTTGTATATCCTTTAATTCTAGAGTTAAATTGATAAATAACGTGTACGAATTTGTTTAACGCATTTGTTTTGGTTACTCGACGTCTCCGTTCTCGTGTAGCCTACATATTGCGTTTTTTTTTTTAATTTGCTTACCTGGCTAAAGGTTAGCATGTTTAAAATACGTAAGTCGTTTTGTTCATCATATTTAAGTAGATAACTCATCAGTTGTTTGCATCAGAGCGATAATTTTTGAGATAGTTATTAAAACTGTTTAAAGGTTGTCAAACGTTGTTTCTCGTTGTATATCCTTTAATTCTAGAGTTAAATTGATAAATAACGTGTACGAATTTGTTTAACGCATTTGTTTTGGTTACTCGACGTCTCCGTTCTCGTGTAGCCTACATATTGCGTTTTTTTTTTAATTTGCTTACCGGGCTAAAGGTTAGCATGTTTAAAATACGTAAGTCGTTTTGTTCATCAAATTTAAGTAGATAACTCATCAGTTGTTTGCATCAGAGCCATAATTTTTGAGATAGTTATTAAAACTGTTTAAAAGTTGTCAAACGTTGTTTCTCGTTGTATATCCTTTAATTCTAGAGTTAAATTGATAAATAACGTGTACGAATTTGTTTAACGCATTTGTTTTGGTTACTCGACGTCTCCGTTCTCGTGTAGCCTACATATTGCGTTTTTTTTTTAATTTGCTTACCTGGCTAAAGGTTAGCATGTTTAAAATACGTAAGTCGTTTTGTTCATCAAATTTAAGTAGATAACTCATCAGTTGTTTGCATCAGAGCGATAATTTTTGAGATAGTTATTAAAACTGTTTAAAAGTTGTCAAACGTTGTTTCTCGTTGTATATACTTTAATTCTAGAGTTAAATTGATAAATAACGTGTACGAATTTGTTTAACGCAATTGTTTTGGTTACTCGACGTCTCCGTTCTCGTGTAGCCTACATATTGCGTTTTTTTTTTAATTTGCTTACCTGGCTAAAGGTTAGCATGTTTAAAATACGTAAGTCGTTTTGTTCATCATATTTAAGTAGATAACTCATCAGTTGTTTGCATCAGAGCGATAATTTTTGAGATAGTTATTAAAACTGTTTAAAGGTTGTCAAACGTTGTTTCTCGTTGTATATCCTTTCATTCTAGAGTTAAATTGATAAATAACGTGTACGAATTTGTTTAACGCATTTGTTTTGGTTACTCGACGTCTCCGTTCTCGTGTAGCCTACATATTGCGTTTTTTTTTTAATTTGCTTACCTGGCTAAAGGTTAGCATGTTTAAAATACGTAAGTCGTTTTGTTCATCAAATTTAAGTAGATAACTCATCAGTTGTTTGCATCAGAGCGATAATTTTTGAGATAGTTATTAAAACTGTTTAAAGGTTGTCAAACGTTGTTTCTCGTTGTATATCCTTTAATTCTAGAGTTAAATTGATAAATAACGTGTACGAATTTGTTTAACGCATTTGTTTTGGTTACTCGACGTCTCCGTTCTCGTGTAGCCTACATATTGCGTTTTTTTTTAATTTGCTTACCTGGCTAAAGGTTAGCATGTTTAAAATACGTAAGTCGTTTTGTTCATCATATTTAAGTAGATAACTCATCAGTTGTTTGAATCAGAGCGATAATTTTTGAGATAGTTATTAAAACTGTTTAAAGGTTGTCAAACGTTGTTTCTCGTTGTATATCCTTTAATTCTAGAGTTAAATTGATAAATAACGTGTACGAATTTGTTTAACGCATTTGTTTTGGTTACTCGACGTCTCCGTTCTCGTGTAGCCTACATATTGCGTTTTTTTTTTAATTTGCTTACCGGGCTAAAGGTTAGCATGTTTAAAATACGTAAGTCGTTTTGTTCAACAAATTTGAGTAGATAACTCAGCAGTTGTTTGCATCAGAGCGACAATTTTTGAGATAGTTATTAAAATTGTTTAAAGGTTATCAAACGTTGTTTCTCGTTGTATATCCTTTAATTCTAGAGTTAAATTGATAAATAACGTGTACGAATTTGTTTAACGCATTTGTTTTGGTTACTCGACGTCTCCGTTCTCGTGTAGCCTACATATTGCGTTTTTTTTTAATTTGCTTACCTGGCTAAAGGTTAGCATGTTTAAAATACGTAAGTCGTTTTGTTCATCAAATTTAAGTAGATAACTCATCAGTTGTTTGCATCAGAGCGATAATTTTTGAGATAGTTATTAAAACTGTTTAAAAGTTGTCAAACGTTGTTTCTCGTTGTATATCCTTTAATTCTAGAGTTAAATTGATAAATAACGTGTACGAATTTGTTTAACGCATTTGTTTTGGTTACTCGACGTCTCCGTTCTCGTGTAGCCTACATATTGCGTTTTTTTTTTAATTTGCTTACCTGGCTAAAGGTTAGCATGTTTAAAATACGTAAGTCGTTTTGTTCATCATATTTAAGTAGATAACTCATCAGTTGTTTGCATCAGAGCGATAATTTTTGAGATAGTTATTAAAACTGTTTAAAGGTTGTCAAACGTTGTTTCTCGTTGTATATCCTTTAATTCTAGAGTTAAATTGATAAATAACGTGTACGAATTTGTTTAACGCATTTGTTTTGGTTACTCGACGTCTCCGTTCTCGTGTAGCCTACATATTGCGTTTTTTTTTTAATTTGCTTACCTGGCTAAAGGTTAGCATGTTTAAAATACGTAAGTCGTTTTGTTCATCATATTTAAGTAGATAACTCATCAGTTGTTTGCATCAGAGCGATAATTTTTGAGATAGTTATTAAAACTGTTTAAAAGTTGTCAAACGTTGTTTCTCGTTGTATATCCTTTAATTCTAGAGTTAAATTGATAAATAACGTGTACGAATTTGTTTAACGCATTTGTTTTGGTTACTCGACGTCTCCGTTCTCGTGTAGCCTACATATTGCGTTTTTTTTTTAATTTGCTTACCTGGCTAAAGGTTAGCATGTTTAAAATACGTAAGTCGTTTTGTTCATCATATTTAAGTAGATAACTCATCAGTTGTTTGCATCAGAGCGATAATTTTTGAGATAGTTATTAAAACTGTTTAAAGGTTGTCAAACGTTGTTTCTCGTTGTATATCCTTTAATTCTAGAGTTAAATTGATAAATAACGTGTACGAATTTGTTTAACGCATTTGTTTTGGTTACTCGACGTCTCCGTTCTCGTGTAGCCTACATATTGCGTTTTTTTTTAATTTGCTTACCTGGCTAAAGGTTAGCATGTTTAAAATACGTAAGTCGTTTTGTTCATCATATTTAAGTAGATAACTCATCAGTTGTTTGCATCAGAGCGATAATTTTTGAGATAGTTATTAAAACTGTTTAAAGGTTGTCAAACGTTGTTTCTCGTTGTATATCCTTTAATTCTAGAGTTAAATTGATAAATAACGTGTACGAATTTGTTTAACGTATTTGTTTTGGTTACTCGACGTCTCCGTTCTCGTGTAGCCTACATATTGCGTTTTTTTTTTAATTTGCTTACCGGGCTAAAGGTTAGCATGTTTAAAATACGTAAGTCGTTTTGTTCATCATATTTAAGTAGATAACTCATTAGTTGTTTGCATCAGAGCGCTAATTTTTGAGATAGTTATTAGAACTGTTTAAAGGTTGTCAAACGTTGTTTCTCGTTGTATATCCTTTAATTCTAGAGTTAAATTGATAAATAACGTGTACGAATTTGTTTAACGCATGGGTTTTGGTTACTCGACGTCTCCGTTCTCGTGTAGCCTACATATTGCGTTTTTTTTTAATTTGCTTACCTGGCTAAAGGTTAGCATGTTTAAAATACGTAAGTCGTTTTGTTCATCATATTTAAGTAGATAACTCATCAGTTGTTTGCATCAGAGCGATAATTTTTGAGATAGTTATTAAAACTGTTTAAAAGTTGTCAAACGTTGTTTCTCGTTGTATATACTTTAATTCTAGAGTTAAATTGATAAATAACGTGTACGAATTTGTTTAACGCATTTGTTTTGGTTACTCGACGTCTCCGTTCTCGTGTAGCCTACATATTGCGTTTTTTTTTTTAATTTGCTTACCTGGCTAAAGGTTAGCATGTTTAAAATACGTAAGTCGTTTTGTTCATCATATTTAAGTAGATAACTCATCAGTTGTTTGCATCAGAGCGATAATTTTTGAGATAGTTATTAAAACTGTTTAAAGGTTGTCAAACGTTGTTTCTCGTTGTATATCCTTTAATTCTAGAGTTAAATTGATAAATAACGTGTACGAATTTGTTTAACGCATTTGTTTTGGTTACTCGACGTCTCCGTTCTCGTGTAGCCTACATATTGCGTTTTTTTTTTTAATTTGCTTACCTGGCTAAAGGTTAGCATGTTTAAAATACGTAAGTCGTTTTGTTCATCAAATTTAAGTAGATAACTCATCAGTTGTTTGCATCAGAGCGATAATTTTTGAGATAGTTATTAAAACTGTTTAAAGGTTGTCAAACGTTGTTTCTCGTTGTATATCCTTTAATTCTAGAGTTAAATTGATAAATAGCGTGTACGAATTTGTTTAACGCATTTGTTTTGGTTACTCGACGTCTCCGTTCTCGTGTAGCCTACATATTGCGTTTTTTTTTTAATTTGCTTACCGGGCTAAAGGTTAGCATGTTTAAAATACGTAAGTCGTTTTGTTCATCATATTTAAGTAGATAACTCATCAGTTGTTTGCATCAGAGCGATAATTTTTGAGATAGTTATTAAAACTGTTTAAAGGTTGTCAAACGTTGTTTCTCGTTGTATATCCTTTAATTCTAGAGTTAAATTGATAAATAACGTGTACGAATTTGTTTAACGTATTTGTTTTGGTTACTCGACGTCTCCGTTCTCGTGTAGCCTACATATTGCGTTTTTTTTTTAATTTGCTTACCGGGCTAAAGGTTAGCATGTTTAAAATACGTAAGTCGTTTTGTTCATCAAATTTAAGTAGATAACTCATCAGTTGTTTGCATCAGAGCGACAATTTTTGAGATAGTTATTAAAACTGTTTAAAGGTTGTCAAACGTTGTTTCTCGTTGTATATCCTTTAATTCTAGAGTTAAATTGATAAATAACGTGTACGAATTTGTTTAACGCATTTGTTTTGGTTACTCGACGTCTCCGTTCTCGTGTAGCCTACATATTGCGTTTTTTTTTTAATTTGCTTACCGGGCTAAAGGTTAGCATGTTTAAAATACGTAAGTCGTTTTGTTCATCATATTTAAGTAGATAACTCATCAGTTGTTTGCATCAGAGCGATAATTTTTGAGATAGTTATTAAAACTGTTTAAAGGTTGTCAAACGTTGTTTCTCGTTGTATATCCTTTAATCCTAGAGTTAAATTGATAAATAACGTGTACGAATTTGTTTAACGTATTTGTTTTGGTTACTCGACGTCTCCGTTCTCGTGTAGCCTACATATTGCGTTTTTTTTTTTAATTTGCTTACCGGGCTAAAGGTTAGCATGTTTAAAATACGTAAGTCGTTTTGTTCATCAAATTTAAGTAGATAACTCATCAGTTGTTTGCATCAGAGCGATAATTTTTGAGATAGTTATTAAAACTGTTTAAAGGTTGTCAAACGTTGTTTCTCGTTGTATATCCTTTAATTCTAGAGTTAAATTGATAAATAACGTGTACGAATTTGTTTAACGCATTTGTTTTGGTTACTCGACGTCTCCGTTCTCGTGTAGCCTACATATTGCGTTTTTTTTTTTTAATTTGCTTACCTGGCTAAAGGTTAGCATGTTTAAAATACGTAAGTAGTTTTGTTCATCAAATTTAAGTAGATAACTCATCAGTTGTTTGCATCAGAGCGACAATTTTTGAGATAGTTATTAAAACTGTTTAAAGGTTGTCAAACGTTGTTTCTCGTTGTATATCCTTTAATTCTAGAGTTAAATTGATAAATAACGTGTACGAATTTGTTTAACGCATTTGTTTTGGTTACTCGACGTCTCCGTTCTCGTGTAGCCTACATATTGCGTTTTTTTTTTTAATTTGCTTACCTGGCTAAAGGTTAGCATGTTTAAAATACGTAAGTCGTTTTGTTCATCATATTTAAGTAGATAACTCATCAGTTGTTTGCATCAGAGCGATAATTTTTGAGATAGTTATTAAAACTGTTTAAAGGTTGTCAAACGTTGTTTCTCGTTGTATATCCTTTAATTCTAGAGTTAAATTGATAAATAACGTGTACGAATTTGTTTAACGCATTTGTTTTGGTTACTCGACGTCTCCGTTCTCGTGTAGCCTACATATTGCGTTTTTTTTTTAATTTGCTTACCGGGCTAAAGGTTAGCATGTTTAAAATACGTAAGTCGTTTTGTTCATCAAATTTAAGTAGATAACTCATCAGTTGTTTGCATCAGAGCCATAATTTTTGAGATAGTTATTAAAACTGTTTAAAAGTTGTCAAACGTTGTTTCTCGTTGTATATCCTTTAATTCTAGAGTTAAATTGATAAATAACGTGTACGAATTTGTTTAACGCATTTGTTTTGGTTACTCGACGTCTCCGTTCTCGTGTAGCCTACATATTGCGTTTTTTTTTTAATTTGCTTACCTGGCTAAAGGTTAGCATGTTTAAAATACGTAAGTCGTTTTGTTCATCAAATTTAAGTAGATAACTCATCAGTTGTTTGCATCAGAGCGATAATTTTTGAGATAGTTATTAAAACTGTTTAAAAGTTGTCAAACGTTGTTTCTCGTTGTATATACTTTAATTCTAGAGTTAAATTGATAAATAACGTGTACGAATTTGTTTAACGCAATTGTTTTGGTTACTCGACGTCTCCGTTCTCGTGTAGCCTACATATTGCGTTTTTTTTTTAATTTGCTTACCTGGCTAAAGGTTAGCATGTTTAAAATACGTAAGTCGTTTTGTTCATCATATTTAAGTAGATAACTCATCAGTTGTTTGCATCAGAGCGATAATTTTTGAGATAGTTATTAAAACTGTTTAAAGGTTGTCAAACGTTGTTTCTCGTTGTATATCCTTTCATTCTAGAGTTAAATTGATAAATAACGTGTACGAATTTGTTTAACGCATTTGTTTTGGTTACTCGACGTCTCCGTTCTCGTGTAGCCTACATATTGCGTTTTTTTTTTAATTTGCTTACCTGGCTAAAGGTTAGCATGTTTAAAATACGTAAGTCGTTTTGTTCATCAAATTTAAGTAGATAACTCATCAGTTGTTTGCATCAGAGCGATAATTTTTGAGATAGTTATTAAAACTGTTTAAAGGTTGTCAAACGTTGTTTCTCGTTGTATATCCTTTAATTCTAGAGTTAAATTGATAAATAACGTGTACGAATTTGTTTAACGCATTTGTTTTGGTTACTCGACGTCTCCGTTCTCGTGTAGCCTACATATTGCGTTTTTTTTTAATTTGCTTACCTGGCTAAAGGTTAGCATGTTTAAAATACGTAAGTCGTTTTGTTCATCATATTTAAGTAGATAACTCATCAGTTGTTTGAATCAGAGCGATAATTTTTGAGATAGTTATTAAAACTGTTTAAAGGTTGTCAAACGTTGTTTCTCGTTGTATATCCTTTAATTCTAGAGTTAAATTGATAAATAACGTGTACGAATTTGTTTAACGCATTTGTTTTGGTTACTCGACGTCTCCGTTCTCGTGTAGCCTACATATTGCGTTTTTTTTTAATTTGCTTACCGGGCTAAAGGTTAGCATGTTTAAAATACGTAAGTCGTTTTGTTCAACAAATTTGAGTAGATAACTCAGCAGTTGTTTGCATCAGAGCGACAATTTTTGAGATAGTTATTAAAATTGTTTAAAGGTTATCAAACGTTGTTTCTCGTTGTATATCCTTTAATTCTAGAGTTAAATTGATAAATAACGTGTACGAATTTGTTTAACGCATTTGTTTTGGTTACTCGACGTCTCCGTTCTCGTGTAGCCTACATATTGCGTTTTTTTTTAATTTGCTTACCTGGCTAAAGGTTAGCATGTTTAAAATACGTAAGTCGTTTTGTTCATCAAATTTAAGTAGATAACTCATCAGTTGTTTGCATCAGAGCGATAATTTTTGAGATAGTTATTAAAACTGTTTAAAAGTTGTCAAACGTTGTTTCTCGTTGTATATCCTTTAATTCTAGAGTTAAATTGATAAATAACGTGTACGAATTTGTTTAACGCATTTGTTTTGGTTACTCGACGTCTCCGTTCTCGTGTAGCCTACATATTGCGTTTTTTTTTTAATTTGCTTACCTGGCTAAAGGTTAGCATGTTTAAAATACGTAAGTCGTTTTGTTCATCATATTTAAGTAGATAACTCATCAGTTGTTTGCATCAGAGCGATAATTTTTGAGATAGTTATTAAAACTGTTTAAAGGTTGTCAAACGTTGTTTCTCGTTGTATATCCTTTAATTCTAGAGTTAAATTGATAAATAACGTGTACGAATTTGTTTAACGCATTTGTTTTGGTTACTCGAAGTCTCCGTTCTCGTGTAGCCTACATATTGCGTTTTTTTTTTAATTTGCTTACCTGGCTAAAGGTTAGCATGTTTAAAATACGTAAGTCGTTTTGTTCATCATATTTAAGTAGATAACTCATCAGTTGTTTGCATCAGAGCGATAATTTTTGAGATAGTTATTAAAACTGTTTAAAAGTTGTCAAACGTTGTTTCTCGTTGTATATCCTTTAATTCTAGAGTTAAATTGATAAATAACGTGTACGAATTTGTTTAACGCATTTGTTTTGGTTACTCGACGTCTCCGTTCTCGTGTAGCCTACATATTGCGTTTTTTTTTAATTTGCTTACCTGGCTAAAGGTTAGCATGTTTAAAATACGGTAAGTCGTTTTGTTCATCATATTTAAGTAGATAACTCATCAGTTGTTTGCATCAGAGCGATAATTTTTGAGATAGTTATTAAAACTGTTTAAAGGTTGTCAAACGTTGTTTCTCGTTGTATATCCTTTCATTCTAGAGTTAAATTGATAAATAACGTGTACGAATTTGTTTAACGCATTTGTTTTGGTTACTCGACGTCTCCGTTCTCGTGTAGCCTACATATTGCGTTTTTTTTTTAATTTGCTTACCTGGCTAAAGGTTAGCATGTTTAAAATACGTAAGTCGTTTTGTTCATCAAATTTAAGTAGATAACTCATCAGTTGTTTGCATCAGAGCGATAATTTTTGAGATAGTTATTAAAACTGTTTAAAGGTTGTCAAACGTTGTTTCTCGTTGTATATCCTTTAATTCTAGAGTTAAATTGATAAATAACGTGTACGAATTTGTTTAACGCATTTGTTTTGGTTACTCGACGTCTCCGTTCTCGTGTAGCCTACATATTGCGTTTTTTTTTAATTTGCTTACCTGGCTAAAGGTTAGCATGTTTAAAATACGTAAGTCGTTTTGTTCATCATATTTAAGTAGATAACTCATCAGTTGTTTGAATCAGAGCGATAATTTTTGAGATAGTTATTAAAACTGTTTAAAGGTTGTCAAACGTTGTTTCTCGTTGTATATCCTTTAATTCTAGAGTTAAATTGATAAATAACGTGTACGAATTTGTTTAACGCATTTGTTTTGGTTACTCGACGTCTCCGTTCTCGTGTAGCCTACATATTGCGTTTTTTTTTTAATTTGCTTACCGGGCTAAAGGTTAGCATGTTTAAAATACGTAAGTCGTTTTGTTCAACAAATTTGAGTAGATAACTCAGCAGTTGTTTGCATCAGAGCGACAATTTTTGAGATAGTTATTAAAATTGTTTAAAGGTTATCAAACGTTGTTTCTCGTTGTATATCCTTTAATTCTAGAGTTAAATTGATAAATAACGTGTACGAATTTGTTTAACGCATTTGTTTTGGTTACTCGACGTCTCCGTTCTCGTGTAGCCTACATATTGCGTTTTTTTTTAATTTGCTTACCTGGCTAAAGGTTAGCATGTTTAAAATACGTAAGTCGTTTTGTTCATCAAATTTAAGTAGATAACTCATCAGTTGTTTGCATCAGAGCGATAATTTTTGAGATAGTTATTAAAACTGTTTAAAAGTTGTCAAACGTTGTTTCTCGTTGTATATCCTTTAATTCTAGAGTTAAATTGATAAATAACGTGTACGAATTTGTTTAACGCATTTGTTTTGGTTACTCGACGTCTCCGTTCTCGTGTAGCCTACATATTGCGTTTTTTTTTTAATTTGCTTACCTGGCTAAAGGTTAGCATGTTTAAAATACGTAAGTCGTTTTGTTCATCATATTTAAGTAGATAACTCATCAGTTGTTTGCATCAGAGCGATAATTTTTGAGATAGTTATTAAAACTGTTTAAAGGTTGTCAAACGTTGTTTCTCGTTGTATATCCTTTAATTCTAGAGTTAAATTGATAAATAACGTGTACGAATTTGTTTAACGCATTTGTTTTGGTTACTCGAAGTCTCCGTTCTCGTGTAGCCTACATATTGCGTTTTTTTTTTAATTTGCTTACCTGGCTAAAGGTTAGCATGTTTAAAATACGTAAGTCGTTTTGTTCATCATATTTAAGTAGATAACTCATCAGTTGTTTGCATCAGAGCGATAATTTTTGAGATAGTTATTAAAACTGTTTAAAAGTTGTCAAACGTTGTTTCTCGTTGTATATCCTTTAATTCTAGAGTTAAATTGATAAATAACGTGTACGAATTTGTTTAACGCATTTGTTTTGGTTACTCGACGTCTCCGTTCTCGTGTAGCCTACATATTGCGTTTTTTTTTTAATTTGCTTACCTGGCTAAAGGTTAGCATGTTTAAAATACGGTAAGTCGTTTTGTTCATCATATTTAAGTAGATAACTCATCAGTTGTTTGCATCAGAGCGATAATTTTTGAGATAGTTATTAAAACTGTTTAAAGGTTGTCAAACGTTGTTTCTCGTTGTATATCCTTTAATTCTAGAGTTAAATTGATAAATAACGTGTACGAATTTGTTTAACGCATTTGTTTTGGTTACTCGACGTCTCCGTTCTCGTGTAGCCTACATATTGCGTTTTTTTTTAATTTGCTTACCTGGCTAAAGGTTAGCATGTTTAAAATACGTAAGTCGTTTTGTTCATCATATTTAAGTAGATAACTCATCAGTTGTTTGCATCAGAGCGATAATTTTTGAGATAGTTATTAAAACTGTTTAAAGGTTGTCAAACGTTGTTTCTCGTTGTATATCCTTTAATTCTAGAGTTAAATTGATAAATAACGTGTACGAATTTGTTTAACGTATTTGTTTTGGTTACTCGACGTCTCCGTTCTCGTGTAGCCTACATATTGCGTTTTTTTTTTAATTTGCTTACCGGGCTAAAGGTTAGCATGTTTAAAATACGTAAGTCGTTTTGTTCATCATATTTAAGTAGATAACTCATTAGTTGTTTGCATCAGAGCGATAATTTTTGAGATAGTTATTAGAACTGTTTAAAGGTTGTCAAACGTTGTTTCTCGTTGTATATCCTTTAATTCTAGAGTTAAATTGATAAATAACGTGTACGAATTTGTTTAACGCATGGGTTTTGGTTACTCGACGTCTCCGTTCTCGTGTAGCCTACATATTGCGTTTTTTTTTAATTTGCTTACCTGGCTAAAGGTTAGCATGTTTAAAATACGTAAGTCGTTTTGTTCATCATATTTAAGTAGATAACTCATCAGTTGTTTGCATCAGAGCGATAATTTTTGAGATAGTTATTAAAACTGTTTAAAAGTTGTCAAACGTTGTTTCTCGTTGTATATACTTTAATTCTAGAGTTAAATTGATAAATAACGTGTACGAATTTGTTTAACGCATTTGTTTTGGTTACTCGACGTCTCCGTTCTCGTGTAGCCTACATATTGCGTTTTTTTTTTTAATTTGCTTACCTGGCTAAAGGTTAGCATGTTTAAAATACGTAAGTCGTTTTGTTCATCATATTTAAGTAGATAACTCATCAGTTGTTTGCATCAGAGCGATAATTTTTGAGATAGTTATTAAAACTGTTTAAAGGTTGTCAAACGTTGTTTCTCGTTGTATATCCTTTAATTCTAGAGTTAAATTGATAAATAACGTGTACGAATTTGTTTAACGCATTTGTTTTGGTTACTCGACGTCTCCGTTCTCGTGTAGCCTACATATTGCGTTTTTTTTTTTAATTTGCTTACCTGGCTAAAGGTTAGCATGTTTAAAATACGTAAGTCGTTTTGTTCATCAAATTTAAGTAGATAACTCATCAGTTGTTTGCATCAGAGCGATAATTTTTGAGATAGTTATTAAAACTGTTTAAAGGTTGTCAAACGTTGTTTCTCGTTGTATATCCTTTAATTCTAGAGTTAAATTGATAAATAACGTGTACGAATTTGTTTAACGCATTTGTTTTGGTTACTCGACGTCTCCGTTCTCGTGTAGCCTACATATTGCGTTTTTTTTTTAATTTGCTTACCTGGCTAAAGGTTAGCATGTTTAAAATACGTAAGTCGTTTTGTTCATCATATTTAAGTAGATAACTCATCAGTTGTTTGAATCAGAGCGATAATTTTTGAGATAGTTATTAAAACTGTTTAAAGGTTGTCAAACGTTGTTTCTCGTTGTATATCCTTTAATTCTAGAGTTAAATTGATAAATAACGTGTACGAATTTGTTTAACGCATTTGTTTTGGTTACTCGACGTCTCCGTTCTCGTGTAGCCTACATATTGCGTTTTTTTTTAATTTGCTTACCGGGCTAAAGGTTAGCATGTTTAAAATACGTAAGTCGTTTTGTTCAACAAATTTGAGTAGATAACTCAGCAGTTGTTTGCATCAGAGCGACAATTTTTGAGATAGTTATTAAAATTGTTTAAAGGTTATCAAACGTTGTTTCTCGTTGTATATCCTTTAATTCTAGAGTTAAATTGATAAATAACGTGTACGAATTTGTTTAACGCATTTGTTTTGGTTACTCGACGTCTCCGTTCTCGTGTAGCCTACATATTGCGTTTTTTTTTAATTTGCTTACCTGGCTAAAGGTTAGCATGTTTAAAATACGTAAGTCGTTTTGTTCATCAAATTTAAGTAGATAACTCATCAGTTGTTTGCATCAGAGCGATAATTTTTGAGATAGTTATTAAAACTGTTTAAAAGTTGTCAAACGTTGTTTCTCGTTGTATATCCTTTAATTCTAGAGTTAAATTGATAAATAACGTGTACGAATTTGTTTAACGCATTTGTTTTGGTTACTCGACGTCTCCGTTCTCGTGTAGCCTACATATTGCGTTTTTTTTTTAATTTGCTTACCTGGCTAAAGGTTAGCATGTTTAAAATACGTAAGTCGTTTTGTTCATCAAATTTAAGTAGATAACTCATCAGTTGTTTGCATCAGAGCGATAATTTTTGAGATAGTTATTAAAACTGTTTAAAGGTTGTCAAACGTTGTTTCTCGTTGTATATCCTTTAATTCTAGAGTTAAATTGATAAATAGCGTGTACGAATTTGTTTAACGCATTTGTTTTGGTTACTCGACGTCTCCGTTCTCGTGTAGCCTACATATTGCGTTTTTTTTTTAATTTGCTTACCGGGCTAAAGGTTGGCATGTTTAAAATACGTAAGTCGTTTTGTTCATCAAATTTAAGTAGATAACTCATCAGTTGTTTGCATCAGAGCGATAATTTTTGAGATAGTTATTAAAACTGTTTAAAGGTTGTCAAACGTTGTTTCTCGTTGTATATCCTTTAATTCTAGAGTTAAATTGATAAATAGCGTGTACGAATTTGTTTAACGCATTTGTTTTGGTTACTCGACGTCTCCGTTCTCGTGTAGCCTACATATTGCGTTTTTTTTTAATTTGCTTACCTGGCTAAAGGTTAGCATGTTTAAAATACGTAAGTCGTTTTGTTCATCAAATTTAAGTAGATAACTCATCAGTTGTTTGCATCAGAGCGATAATTTTTGAGATAGTTATTAAAACTGTTTAAAGGTTGTCAAACGTTGTTTCTCGTTGTATATCCTTTAATTCTAGAGTTAAATTGATAAATAACGTGTACGAATTTGTTTAACGCATTTGTTTTGGTTACTCGACGTCTCCGTTCTCGTGTAGCCTACATATTGCGTTTTTTTTTAATTTGCTTACCTGGCTAAAGGTTAGCATGTTTAAAATACGTAAGTCGTTTTGTTCATCAAATTTAAGTAGATAACTCATCAGTTGTTTGCATCAGAGCGATAATTTTTGAGATAGTTATTAAAACTGTTTAAAAGTTGTCAAACGTTGTTTCTCGTTGTATATCCTTTAATTCTAGAGTTAAATTGATAAATAACGTGTACGAATTTGTTTAACGCATTTGTTTTGGTTACTCGACGTCTCCGTTCTCGTGTAGCCTACATATTGCGTTTTTTTTTTAATTTGCTTACCTGGCTAAAGGTTAGCATGTTTAAAATACGTAAGTCGTTTTGTTCATCAAATTTAAGTAGATAACTCATCAGTTGTTTGCATCAGAGCGATAATTTTTGAGATAGTTATTAAAACTGTTTAAAGGTTGTCAAACGTTGTTTCTCGTTGTATATCCTTTAATTCTAGAGTTAAATTGATAAATAGCGTGTACGAATTTGTTTAACGCATTTGTTTTGGTTACTCGACGTCTCCGTTCTCGTGTAGCCTACATATTGCGTTTTTTTTTTAATTTGCTTACCGGGCTAAAGGTTAGCATGTTTAAAATACGTAAGTCGTTTTGTTCAACAAATTTGAGTAGATAACTCAGCAGTTGTTTGCATCAGAGCGACAATTTTTGAGATAGTTATTAAAATTGTTTAAAGGTTGTCAAACGTTGTTTCTCGTTGTATATCCTTTAATTCTAGAGTTAAATTGATAAATAACGTGTACGAATTTGTTTAACGCATTTGTTTTGGTTACTCGACGTCTCCGTTCTCGTGTAGCCTACATATTGCGTTTTTTTTTTAATTTGCTTACCTGGCTAAAGGTTAGCATGTTTAAAATACGTAAGTCGTTTTGTTCATCAAATTTAAGTAGATAACTCATCAGTTGTTTGCATCAGAGCGATAATTTTTGAGATAGTTATTAAAACTGTTTAAAGGTTGTCAAACGTTGTTTCTCGTTGTATATCCTTTAATTCTAGAGTTAAATTGATAAATAACGTGTACGAATTTGTTTAACGCATTTGTTTTGGTTACTCGACGTCTCGGTTCTCGTGTAGCCTACATATTGCGTTTTTTTTTTAATTTGCTTACCGGGCTAAAGGTTAGCATGTTTAAAATACGTAAGTCGTTTTGTTCAACAAATTTGAGTAGATAACTCAGCAGTTGTTTGCATCAGAGCGATAATTTTTGAGATAGTTATTAAAACTGTTTAAAGGTTGTCAAACGTTGTTTCTCGTTGTATATCCTTTAATTCTAGAGTTAAATTGATAAATAGCGTGTACGAATTTGTTTAACGCATTTGTTTTGGTTACTCGACGTCTCCGTTCTCGTGTAGCCTACATATTGCGTTTTTTTTTTAATTTGCTTACCTGGCTAAAGGTTAGCATGTTTAAAATACGTAAGTCGTTTTGTTCATCAAATTTAAGTAGATAACTCATCAGTTGTTTGCATCAGAGCGATAATTTTTGAGATAGTTATTAAAACTGTTTAAAGGTTGTCAAACGTTGTTTCTCGTTGTATATCCTTTAATTCTAGAGTTAAATTGATAAATAACGTGTACGAATTTGTTTAACGCATTTGTTTTGGTTACTCGACGTCTCCGTTCTCGTGTAGCCTACATATTGCGTTTTTTTTTTAATTTGCTTACCGGGCTAAAGGTTAGCATGTTTAAAATACGTAAGTCGTTTTGTTCATCAAATTTAAGTAGATAACTCATCAGTTGTTTGCATCAGAGCGATAATTTTTGAGATAGTTATTAAAACTGTTTAAAGGTTGTCAAACGTTGTTTCTCGTTGTATATCCTTTAATTCTAGAGTTAAATTGATAAATAACGTGTACGAATTTGTTTAACGCATTTGTTTTGGTTACTCGACGTCTCCGTTCTCGTGTAGCCTACATATTGCGTTTTTTTTTTAATTTGCTTACCTGGCTAAAGGTTAGCATGTTTAAAATACGTAAGTCGTTTTGTTCATCAAATTTAAGTAGATAACTCATCAGTTGTTTGCATCAGAGCGATAATTTTTGAGATAGTTATTAAAACTGTTTAAAGGTTGTCAAACGTTGTTTCTCGTTGTATATCCTTTAATTCTAGAGTTAAATTGATAAATAGCGTGTACGAATTTGTTTAACGCATTTGTTTTGGTTACTCGACGTCTCCGTTCTCGTGTAGCCTACATATTGCGTTTTTTTTTTAATTTGCTTACCGGGCTAAAGGTTAGCATGTTTAAAATACGTAAGTCGTTTTGTTCAACAAATTTGAGTAGATAACTCAGCAGTTGTTTGCATCAGAGCGACAATTTTTGAGATAGTTATTAAAATTGTTTAAAGGTTATCAAACGTTGTTTCTCGTTGTATATCCTTTAATTCTAGAGTTAAATTGATAAATAACGTGTACGAATTTGTTTAACGCATTTGTTTTGGTTACTCGACGTCTCCGTTCTCGTGTAGCCTACATATTGCGTTTTTTTTTAATTTGCTTACCTGGCTAAAGGTTAGCATGTTTAAAATACGTAAGTCGTTTTGTTCATCAAATTTAAGTAGATAACTCATCAGTTGTTTGCATCAGAGCGATAATTTTTGAGATAGTTATTAAAACTGTTTAAAAGTTGTCAAACGTTGTTTCTCGTTGTATATCCTTTAATTCTAGAGTTAAATTGATAAATAACGTGTACGAATTTGTTTAACGCATTTGTTTTGGTTACTCGACGTCTCCGTTCTCGTGTAGCCTACATATTGCGTTTTTTTTTTAATTTGCTTACCTGGCTAAAGGTTAGCATGTTTAAAATACGTAAGTCGTTTTGTTCATCATATTTAAGTAGATAACTCATCAGTTGTTTGCATCAGAGCGATAATTTTTGAGATAGTTATTAAAACTGTTTAAAGGTTGTCAAACGTTGTTTCTCGTTGTATATCCTTTAATTCTAGAGTTAAATTGATAAATAACGTGTACGAATTTGTTTAACGCATTTGTTTTGGTTACTCGACGTCTCCGTTCTCGTGTAGCCTACATATTGCGTTTTTTTTTAATTTGCTTACCTGGCTAAAGGTTAGCATGTTTAAAATACGTAAGTCGTTTTGTTCATCAAATTTAAGTAGATAACTCATCAGTTGTTTGCATCAGAGCGATAATTTTTGAGATAGTTATTAAAACTGTTTAAAAGTTGTCAAACGTTGTTTCTCGTTGTATATCCTTTAATTCTAGAGTTAAATTGATAAATAACGTGTACGAATTTGTTTAACGCATTTGTTTTGGTTACTCGACGTCTCCGTTCTCGTGTAGCCTACATATTGCGTTTTTTTTTTTAATTTGCTTACCTGGCTAAAGGTTAGCATGTTTAAAATACGTAAGTCGTTTTGTTCATCAAATTTAAGTAGATAACTCATCAGTTGTTTGCATCAGAGCGATAATTTTTGAGATAGTTATTAAAACTGTTTAAAGGTTGTCAAACGTTGTTTCTCGTTGTATATCCTTTAATTCTAGAGTTAAATTGATAAATAGCGTGTACGAATTTGTTTAACGCATTTGTTTTGGTTACTCGACGTCTCCGTTCTCGTGTAGCCTACATATTGCGTTTTTTTTTTAATTTGCTTACCGGGCTAAAGGTTAGCATGTTTAAAATACGTAAGTCGTTTTGTTCAACAAATTTGAGTAGATAACTCAGCAGTTGTTTGCATCAGAGCGACAATTTTTGAGATAGTTATTAAAATTGTTTAAAGGTTGTCAAACGTTGTTTCTCGTTGTATATCCTTTAATTCTAGAGTTAAATTGATAAATAACGTGTACGAATTTGTTTAACGCATTTGTTTTGGTTACTCGACGTCTCCGTTCTCGTGTAGCCTACATATTGCGTTTTTTTTTAATTTGCTTACCTGGCTAAAGGTTAGCATGTTTAAAATACGTAAGTCGTTTTGTTCATCATATTTAAGTAGATAACTCATCAGTTGTTTGCATCAGAGCGATAATTTTTGAGATAGTTATTAAAACTGTTTAAAAGTTGTCAAACGTTGTTTCTCGTTGTATATCCTTTAATTCTAGAGTTAAATTGATAAATAACGTGTACGAATTTGTTTAACGCATTTGTTTTGGTTACTCGACGTCTCCGTTCTCGTGTAGCCTACATATTGCGTTTTTTTTTAATTTGCTTACCTGGCTAAAGGTTAGCATGTTTAAAATACGTAAGTCGTTTTGTTCATCATATTTAAGTAGATAACTCATCAGTTGTTTGCATCAGAGCGATAATTTTTGAGATAGTTATTAAAACTGTTTAAAGGTTGTCAAACGTTGTTTCTCGTTGTATATCCTTTAATTCTAGAGTTAAATTGATAAATAACGTGTACGAATTTGTTTAACGTATTTGTTTTGGTTACTCGACGTCTCCGTTCTCGTGTAGCCTACATATTTCGTTTTTTTTTTTAATTTGCTTACCGGGCTAAAGGTTAGCATGTTTAAAATACGTAAGTCGTTTTGTTCTTCATATTTAAGTAGATAACTCATCAGTTGTTTGCATCAGAGCGATAATTTTTGAGATAGTTATTAGAACTGTTTAAAGGTTGTCAAACGTTGTTTCTCGTTGTATATCCTTTAATTCTAGAGTTAAATTGATAAATAACGTGTACGAATTTGTTTAACGCATGGGTTTTGGTTACTCGACGTCTCCGTTCTCGTGTAGCCTACATATTGCGTTTTTTTTTTAATTTGCTTACCGGGCTAAAGGTTAGCATGTTTAAAATACGTAAGTCGTTTTGTTCAACAAATTTGAGTAGATAACTCAGCAGTTGTTTGCATCAGAGCGACAATTTTTGAGATAGTTATTAAAATTGTTTAAAGGTTGTCAAACGTTGTTTCTCGTTGTATATCCTTTAATTCTAGAGTTAAATTGATAAATAACGTGTACGAATTTGTTTAACGCATTTGTTTTGGTTACTCGACGTCTCCGTTCTCGTGTAGCCTACATATTGCGTTTTTTTTTTAATTTGCTTACCTGGCTAAAGGTTAGCATGTTTAAAATACGTAAGTCGTTTTGTTCATCATATTTAAGTAGATAACTCATCAGTTGTTTGCATCAGAGCGATAATTTTTGAGATAGTTATTAAAACTGTTTAAAGGTTGTCAAACGTTGTTTCTCGTTGTATATCCTTTAATTCTAGAGTTAAATTGATAAATAACGTGTACGAATTTGTTTAACGCATTTGTTTTGGTTACTCGACGTCTCCGTTCTCGTGTAGCCTACATATTGCGTTTTTTTTTTAATTTGCTTACCTGGCTAAAGGTTAGCATGTTTAAAATACGTAAGTCGTTTTGTTCATCATATTTAAGTAGATAACTCATCAGTTGTTTGCATCAGAGCGATAATTTTTGAGATAGTTATTAAAACTGTTTAAAGGTTGTCAAACGTTGTTTCTCGTTGTATATCCTTTAATTCTAGAGTTAAATTGATAAATAACGTGTACGAATTTGTTTAACGCATTTTTTTTGGTTACTCGACGTCTCCGTTCTCGTGTAGCCTACATATTGCGTTTTTTTTTTAATTTGCTTACCTGGCTAAAGGTTAGCATGTTTAAAATACGTAAGTCGTTTTGTTCATCAAATTTAAGTAGATAACTCATCAGTTGTTTGCATCAGAGCGATAATTTTTGAGATAGTTATTAAAATTGTTTAAAGGTTGTCAAACGTTGTTTCTCGTTGTATATCCTTTAATTCTAGAGTTAAATTGATAAATAACGTGTACGAATTTGTTTAACGCATTTGTTTTGGTTACTCGACGTCTCCGTTCTCGTGTAGCCTACATATTGCGTTTTTTTTTTTAATTTGCTTACCTGGCTAAAGGTTAGCATGTTTAAAATACGTAAGTCGTTTTGTTCATCATATTTAAGTAGATAACTCATCAGTTGTTTGCATCAGAGCGATAATTTTTGAGATAGTTATTAAAACTGTTTAAAGGTTGTCAAACGTTGTTTCTCGTTGTATATCCTTTAATTCTAGAGTTAAATTGATAAATAACGTGTACGAATTTGTTTAACGCATTTGTTTTGGTTACTCGACGTCTCCGTTCTCGTGTAGCCTACATATTGCGTTTTTTTTTTAATTTGCTTACCTGGCTAAAGGTTAGCATGTTTAAAATACGTAAGTCGTTTTGTTCATCATATTTAAGTAGATAACTCATCAGTTGTTTGCATCAGAGCGATAATTTTTGAGATAGTTATTAAAACTGTTTAAAGGTTGTCAAACGTTGTTTCTCGTTGTATATCCTTTAATTCTAGAGTTAAATTGATAAATAACGTGTACGAATTTGTTTAACGCATTTGTTTTGGTTACTCGACGTCTCCGTTCTCGTGTAGCCTACATATTGCGTTTTTTTTTTAATTTGCTTACCTGGCTAAAGGTTAGCATGTTTAAAATACGTTAGTCGTTTTGTTCATCAAATTTAAGTAGATAACTCATCAGTTGTTTGCATCAGAGCGATAATTTTTGAGATAGTTATTAAAACTGTTTAAAAGTTGTCAAACGTTGTTTCTCGTTGTATATACTTTAATTCTAGAGTTAAATTGATAAATAACGTGTACGAATTTGTTTAACGCATTTGTTTTGGTTACTCGACGTCTCCGTTCTGGTGTAGCCTACATATTGCGTTTTTTTTTTTAATTTGCTTACCTGGCTAAAGGTTAGCATGTTTAAAATACGTAAGTCGTTTTGTTCATCATATTTAAGTAGATAACTCATCAGTTGTTTGCATCAGAGCGATAATTTTTGAGATAGTTATTAAAACTGTTTAAAGGTTGTCAAACGTTGTTTCTCGTTGTATATCCTTTAATTCTAGAGTTAAATTGATAAATAACGTGTACGAATTTGTTTAACGCATTTGTTTTGGTTACTCGACGTCTCCGTTCTCGTGTAGCCTACATATTGCGTTTTTTTTTTAATTTGCTTACCTGGCTAAAGGTTAGCATGTTTAAAATACGTAAGTCGTTTTGTTCATCAAATTTAAGTAGATAACTCATCAGTTGTTTGCATCAGAGCGATAATTTTTGAGATAGTTATTAAAACTGTTTAAAGGTTGTCAAACGTTGTTTCTCGTTGTATATCCTTTAATTCTAGAGTTAAATTGATAAATAACGTGTACGAATTTGTTTAACGCATTTGTTTTGGTTACTCGACGTCTCCGTTCTCGTGTAGCCTACATATTGCGTTTTTTTTTTAATTTGCTTACCGGGCTAAAGGTTAGCATGTTTAAAATACGTAAGTCGTTTTGTTCAACAAATTTGAGTAGATAACTCAGCAGTTGTTTGCATCAGAGCGACAATTTTTGAGATAGTTATTAAAATTGTTTAAAGGTTGTCAAACGTTGTTTCTCGTTGTATATCCTTTAATTCTAGAGTTAAATTGATAAATAACGTGTACGAATTTGTTTAAAGCATTTGTTTTGGTTACTCGACGTCTCCGTTCTCATGTAGCCTACATATTGCGTTTTTTTTTTAATTTGCTTACCGGGCTAAAGGTTAGCATGTTTAAAATACGTAAGTCGTTTTGTTCAACAAATTTGAGTAGATAACTCAGCAGTTGTTTGCATCAGAGCGGCAATTTTTGAGATAGTTATTAAAATTGTTTAAAGGTTGTCAAACGTTGTTTCTCGTTGTATATCCTTTAATTCTAGAGTTAAATTGATAAATAACGTGTACGAATTTGTTTAACGCATTTGTTTTGGTTACTCGACGTCTCCGTTCTCGTGTAGCCTACATATTGCGTTTTTTTTTTAATTTGCTTACCGGGCTAAAGGTTAGCATGTTTAAAATACGTAAGTCGTTTTGTTCAACAAATTTGAGTAGATAACTCAGCAGTTGTTTGCATCAGAGCGACAATTTTTGAGATAGTTATTAAAATTGTTTAAAGGTTGTCAAACGTTGTTTCTCGTTGTATATCCTTTAATTCTAGAGTTAAATTGATAAATAACGTGTACGAATTTGTTTAACGCATTTGTTTTGGTTACTCGACGTCTCCGTTCTCGTGTAGCCTACATATTGCGTTTTTTTTTTAATTTGCTTACCTGGCTAAAGGTTAGCATGTTTAAAATACGTAAGTCGTTTTGTTCATCATATTTAAGTAGATAACTCATCAGTTGTTTGCATCAGAGCGATAATTTTTGAGATAGTTATTAAAACTGTTTAAAGGTTGTCAAACGTTGTTTCTCGTTGTATATCCTTTAATTCTAGAGTTAAATTGATAAATAACGTGTACGAATTTGTTTAACGCATTTGTTTTGGTTACTCGACGGCTCCGTTCTCGTGTAGCCTACATATTGCGTTTTTTTTTTAATTTGCTTACCGGGCTAAAGGTTAGCATGTTTAAAATACGTAAGTCGTTTTGTTCATCAAATTTAAGTAGATAACTCATCAGTTGTTTGCATCAGAGCGATAATTTTTGAGATAGTTATTAAAACTGTTTAAAAGTTGTCAAACGTTGTTTCTCGTTGTATATCCTTTAATTCTAGAGTTAAATTGATAAATAACGTGTACGAATTTGTTTAACGTATTTGTTTTGGTTACTCGACGTCTCCGTTCTCGTGTAGCCTACATATTGCGTTTTTTTTTTAATTTGCTTACCGGGCTAAAGGTTAGCATGTTTAAAATACATAAGTCGTTTTGTTCAACAAATTTGAGTAGATAACTCAGCAGTTGTTTGCATCAGAGCGATAATTTTTGAGATAGTTATTAAAACTGTTTAAAGGTTGTCAAACGTTGTTTCTCGTTGTATATCCTTTAATTCTAGAGTTAAATTGATAAATAACGTGTACGAATTTGTTTAACGCATTTGTTTTGGTTACTCGACGTCTCCGTTCTCGTGTAGCCTACATATTGCGTTTTTTTTTTAATTTGCTTACCGGGCTAAAGGTTAGCATGTTTAAAATACGTAAGTCGTTTTGTTCATCATATTTAAGTAGATAACTCATCAGTTGTTTGCATCAGAGCGATAATTTTTGAGATAGTTATTAAAACTGTTTAAAGGTTGTCAAACGTTGTTTCTCGTTGTATATCCTTTAATTCTAGAGTTAAATTGATAAATAACGTGTACGAATTTGTTTAACGCATTTGTTTTGGTTACTCGACGTCTCCGTTCTCGTGTAGCCTACATATTGCGTTTTTTTTTTAATTTGCTTACCGGGCTAAAGGTTAGCATGCTTAAAATACGTAAGTCGTTTTGTTCATCATATTTAAGTAGATAACTCATCAGTCGTTTGCATCAGAGCGATAATTTTTGAGATAGTTATTAAAACTGTTTAAAGGTTGTCAAACGTTGTTTCTCGTTGTATATCCTTTAATTCTAGAGTTAAATTGATAAATAACGTGTACGAATTTGTTTAACGCATTTGTTTTGGTTACTCGACGTCTCCGTTCTCGTGTAGCCTACATATTGCGTTTTTTTTTTTAATTTGCTTACCGGGCTAAAGGTTAGCATGTTTAAAATACGTAAGTCGTTTTGTTCATCAAATTTAAGTAGATAACTCATCAGTTGTTTGCATCAGAGCAACAATTTTTGAGATAGTTATTAAAACTGTTTAAAGGTTGTCAAACGTTGTTTCTCGTTGTATATCCTTTAATTCTAGAGTTAAATTGATAAATAACGTGTACGAATTTGTTTAACGCATTTGTTTTGGTTACTCGACGTCTCCGTTCTCGTGTAGCCTACATATTGCGTTTTTTTTTTAATTTGCTTACCTGGCTAAAGGTTAGCATGTTTAAAATACGTAAGTCGTTTTGTTCAACAAATTTGAGTAGATAACTCAGCAGTTGTTTGCATCAGAGCGACAATTTTTTAGATAGTTATTAAAACTGTTTAAAGGTTGTCAAACGTTGTTTCTCGTTGTATATCCTTTAATTCTAGAGTTAAATTGATAAATAACGTGTACGAATTTGTTTAACGCATTTGTTTTGGTTACTCGACGTCTCCGTTCTCGTGTAGCCTACATATTGCGTTTTTTTTTTAATTTGCTTACCTGGCTAAAGGTTAGCATGTTTAAAATACGTAAGTCGTTTTGTTCATCATATTTAAGTAGATAACTCATCAGTTGTTTGCATCAGAGCGATAATTTTTGAGATAGTTATTAAAACTGTTTAAAGGTTGTCAAACGTTGTTTCTCGTTGTATATCCTTTAATTCTAGAGTTAAATTGATAAATAACGTGTACGAATTTGTTTAACGCATTTGTTTTGGTTACTCGACGTCTCCGTTCTCGTGTAGCCTACATATTGCGTTTTTTTTTTAATTTGCTTACCGGGCTAAAGGTTAGCATGTTTAAAATACGTAAGTCGTTTTGTTCATCAAATTTAAGTAGATAACTCATCAGTTGTTTGCATCAGAGCGACAATTTTTGAGATAGTTATTAAAACTGTTTAAAGGTTGTCAAACGTTGTTTCTCGTTGTATATCCTTTAATTCTAGAGTTAAATTGATAAATAACGTGTACGAATTTGTTTAACGCATTTGTTTTGGTTACTCGACGTCTCCGTTCTCGTATAGCCTACATATTGCGTTTTTTTTTTAATTTGCTTACCTGGCTAAAGGTTAGCATGTTTAAAATACGTAAGTCGTTTTGTTCATCAAATTTAAGTAGATAACTCATCAGTTGTTTGCATCAGAGCGATAATTTTTGAGATAGTTATTAAAACTGTTTAAAAGTTGTCAAACGTTGTTTCTCGTTGTATATCCTTTAATTCTAGAGTTAAATTGATAAATAACGTGTACGAATTTGTTTAACGCATTTGTTTTGGTTACTCGACGTCTCTGTTCTCGTGTAGCCTACATATTGCGTTTTTTTTTTTTAATTTGCTTACCGGGCTAAAGGTTAGCATGTTTAAAATACGTAAGGCGTTTTGTTCATCAAATTTAAGTAGATAACTCATCAGTTGTTTGCATCAGAGCGATAATTTTTGAGATAGTTATTAAAACTGTTTAAAAGTTGTCAAACGTTGTTTCTCGTTGTATATCCTTTAATTCTAGAGTTAAATTGATAAATAACGTGTACGAATTTGTTTAACGCATTTGTTTTGGTTACTCGACGTCTCCGTTCTCGTGTAGCCTACATATTGCGTTTTTTTTTTAATTTGCTTACCTGGCTAAAGGTTAGCATGTTTAAAATACGTAAGTCGTTTTGTTCATCAAATTTAAGTAGATAACTCATCAGTTGTTTGCATCAGAGCTATAATTTTTGAGATAGTTATTAAAACTGTTTAAAAGTTGTCAAACGTTGTTTCTCGTTGTATATCCTTTAATTCTAGAGTTAAATTGATAAATAACGTGTACGAATTTGTTTAACGCATTTGTTTTGGTTACTCGACGTCTCCGTTCTCGTGTAGCCTACATATTGCGTTTTTTTTTTTAATTTGCTTACCGGGCTAAAGGTTAGCATGTTTAAAATACGTAAGTCGTTTTGTTCATCAAATTTAAGTAGATAACTCATCAGTTGTTTGCATCAGAGCGATAATTTTTGAGATAGTTATTAAAACTGTTTAAAAGTTGTCAAACGTTGTTTCTCGTTGTATATCCTTTAATTCTAGAGTTAAATTGATAAATAACGTGTACGAATTTGTTTAACGCATTTGTTTTGGTTACTCGACGTCTCCGTTCTCGTGTAGCCTACATATTGCGTTTTTTTTTTAATTTGCTTACCTGGCTAAAGGTTAGCATGTTTAAAATACGTAAGTCGTTTTGTTCATCAAATTTAAGTAGATAACTCATCAGTTGTTTGCATCAGAGCGATAATTTTTGAGATAGTTATTAAAACTGTTTAAAAGTTGTCAAACGTTGTTTCTCGTTGTATATCCTTTAATTCTAGAGTTAAATTGATAAATAACGTGTACGAATTTGTTTAACGCATTTGTTTTGGTTACTCGACGTCTCCGTTCTCGTGTAGCCTACATATTGCGTTTTTTTTTTAATTTGCTTTCCTGGCTAAAGGTTAGCATGTTTAAAATACGTAAGTCGTTTTGTTCATCATATTTAAGTAGATAACTCATCAGTTGTTTGCATCAGAGCGATAATTTTTGAGATAGTTATTAAAACTGTTTAAAGGTTGTCAAACGTTGTTTCTCGTTGTATATACTTTAATTCTAGAGTTAAATTGATAAATAACGTGTACGAATTTGTTTAACGCATTTGTTTTGGTTACTCGACGTCTCCGTTCTCGTGTAGCCTACATATTGCGTTTTTTTTTTTAATTTGCTTACCTGGCTAAAGGTTAGCATGTTTAAAATACGTAAGTCGTTTTGTTCATCATATTTAAGTAGATAACTCATCAGTTGTTTGCATCAGAGCGATAATTTTTGAGATAGTTATTAAAACTGTTTAAAGGTTGTCAAACGTTGTTTCTCGTTGTATATACTTTAATTCTAGAGTTAAATTGATAAATAACGTGCACGAATTTGTTTAACGCATTTGTTTTGGTTACTCGACGTCTCCGTTCTCGTGTAGCCTACATATTGCGTTTTTTTTTTAATTTGCTTACCTGGCTAAAGGCTAGCATGTTTAAAATACGTAAGTCGTTTTGTTCATCAAATTTAAGTAGATAACTCATCAGTTGTTTGCATCAGAGCGATAATTTTTGAGATAGTTATTAAAACTGTTTAAAAGTTGTCAAACGTTGTTTCTCGTTGTATATCCTTTAATTCTAGAGTTAAATTGATAAATAACGTGTACGAATTTGTTTAACGCATTTGTTTTGGTTACTCGACGTCTCCGTTCTCGTGTAGCCTACATATTGCGTTTTTTTTTTAATTTGCTTACCTGGCTAAAGGTTAGCATGTTTAAAATACGTAAGTCGTTTTGTTCATCAAATTTAAGTAGATAACTCATCAGTTGTTTGCATCAGAGCGATAATTTTTGAGATAGTTATTAAAACTGTTTAAAAGTTGTCAAACGTTGTTTCTCGTTGTATATCCTTTAATTCTAGAGTTAAATTGATAAATAACGTGTACGAATTTGTTTAACGCATTTGTTTTGGTTACTCGACGTCTCCGTTCTCGTGTAGCCTACATATTGCGTTTTTTTTTTAATTTGCTTACCGGGCTAAAGGTTAGCATGTTTAAAATACGTAAGTCGTTTTGTTCAACAAATTTAAGTAGATAACTCATCAGTTGTTTGCATCAGAGCGATAATTTTTGAGATAGTTATTAAAACTGGTTAAAAGTTGTCAAACGTTGTTTCTCGTTGTATATCCTTTAATTCTAGAGTTAAATTGATAAATAACGTGTACGAATTTGTTTAACGCATTTGGTTTGGTTACTCGACGTCTCCGTTCTCGTGTAGCCTACATATTGCGTTTTTTTTTTTAATTTGCTTACCGGGCTAAAGGTTAGCATGTTTAAAATACGTAAGTCGTTTTGTTCATCAAATTTAAGTAGATAACTCATCAGTTGTTTGCATCAGAGCGACAATTTTTGAGATAGTTATTAAAACTGTTTAAAGGTTGTCAAACGTTGTTTCTCGTTGTATATCCTTTAATTCTAGAGTTAAATTGATAAATAACGTGTACGAATTTGTTTAACGCATTTGTTTTGGTTACTCGACGTCTCCGTTCTCGTGTAGCCTACATATTGCGTTTTTTTTTTAATTTGCTTACCGGGCTAAAGGTTAGCATGTTTAAAATACGTAAGTCGTTTTGTTCAACAAATTTGAGTAGATAACTCAGCAGTTGTTTGCATCAGAGCGACAATTTTTGAGATAGTTATTAAAATTGTTTAAAGGTTGTCAAACGTTGTTTCTCGTTGTATATCCTTTAATTCTAGAGTTAAATTGATAAATAACGTGTACGAATTTGTTTAAAGCATTTGTTTTGGTTACTCGACGTCTCCGTTCTCATGTAGCCTACATATTGCGTTTTTTTTTTAATTTGCTTACCGGGCTAAAGGTTAGCATGTTTAAAATACGTAAGTCGTTTTGTTCAACAAATTTGAGTAGATAACTCAGCAGTTGTTTGCATCAGAGCGGCAATTTTTGAGATAGTTATTAAAATTGTTTAAAGGTTGTCAAACGTTGTTTCTCGTTGTATATCCTTTAATTCTAGAGTTAAATTGATAAATAACGTGTACGAATTTGTTTAACGCATTTGTTTTGGTTACTCGACGTCTCCGTTCTCGTGTAGCCTACATATTGCGTTTTTTTTTTAATTTGCTTACCGGGCTAAAGGTTAGCATGTTTAAAATACGTAAGTCGTTTTGTTCAACAAATTTGAGTAGATAACTCAGCAGTTGTTTGCATCAGAGCGACAATTTTTGAGATAGTTATTAAAATTGTTTAAAGGTTGTCAAACGTTGTTTCTCGTTGTATATCCTTTAATTCTAGAGTTAAATTGATAAATAACGTGTACGAATTTGTTTAACGCATTTGTTTTGGTTACTCGACGTCTCCGTTCTCGTGTAGCCTACATATTGCGTTTTTTTTTTAATTTGCTTACCTGGCTAAAGGTTAGCATGTTTAAAATACGTAAGTCGTTTTGTTCATCATATTTAAGTAGATAACTCATCAGTTGTTTGCATCAGAGCGATAATTTTTGAGATAGTTATTAAAACTGTTTAAAGGTTGTCAAACGTTGTTTCTCGTTGTATATCCTTTAATTCTAGAGTTAAATTGATAAATAACGTGTACGAATTTGTTTAACGCATTTGTTTTGGTTACTCGACGGCTCCGTTCTCGTGTAGCCTACATATTGCGTTTTTTTTTTAATTTGCTTACCGGGCTAAAGGTTAGCATGTTTAAAATACGTAAGTCGTTTTGTTCATCAAATTTAAGTAGATAACTCATCAGTTGTTTGCATCAGAGCGATAATTTTTGAGATAGTTATTAAAACTGTTTAAAAGTTGTCAAACGTTGTTTCTCGTTGTATATCCTTTAATTCTAGAGTTAAATTGATAAATAACGTGTACGAATTTGTTTAACGTATTTGTTTTGGTTACTCGACGTCTCCGTTCTCGTGTAGCCTACATATTGCGTTTTTTTTTTAATTTGCTTACCGGGCTAAAGGTTAGCATGTTTAAAATACATAAGTCGTTTTGTTCAACAAATTTGAGTAGATAACTCAGCAGTTGTTTGCATCAGAGCGATAATTTTTGAGATAGTTATTAAAACTGTTTAAAGGTTGTCAAACGTTGTTTCTCGTTGTATATCCTTTAATTCTAGAGTTAAATTGATAAATAACGTGTACGAATTTGTTTAACGCATTTGTTTTGGTTACTCGACGTCTCCGTTCTCGTGTAGCCTACATATTGCGTTTTTTTTTTAATTTGCTTACCGGGCTAAAGGTTAGCATGTTTAAAATACGTAAGTCGTTTTGTTCATCATATTTAAGTAGATAACTCATCAGTTGTTTGCATCAGAGCGATAATTTTTGAGATAGTTATTAAAACTGTTTAAAGGTTGTCAAACGTTGTTTCTCGTTGTATATCCTTTAATTCTAGAGTTAAATTGATAAATAACGTGTACGAATTTGTTTAACGCATTTGTTTTGGTTACTCGACGTCTCCGTTCTCGTGTAGCCTACATATTGCGTTTTTTTTTTTAATTTGCTTACCGGGCTAAAGGTTAGCATGCTTAAAATACGTAAGTCGTTTTGTTCATCATATTTAAGTAGATAACTCATCAGTCGTTTGCATCAGAGCGATAATTTTTGAGATAGTTATTAAAACTGTTTAAAGGTTGTCAAACGTTGTTTCTCGTTGTATATCCTTTAATTCTAGAGTTAAATTGATAAATAACGTGTACGAATTTGTTTAACGCATTTGTTTTGGTTACTCGACGTCTCCGTTCTCGTGTAGCCTACATATTGCGTTTTTTTTTTTAATTTGCTTACCGGGCTAAAGGTTAGCATGTTTAAAATACGTAAGTCGTTTTGTTCATCAAATTTAAGTAGATAACTCATCAGTTGTTTGCATCAGAGCAACAATTTTTGAGATAGTTATTAAAACTGTTTAAAGGTTGTCAAACGTTGTTTCTCGTTGTATATCCTTTAATTCTAGAGTTAAATTGATAAATAACGTGTACGAATTTGTTTAACGCATTTGTTTTGGTTACTCGACGTCTCCGTTCTCGTGTAGCCTACATATTGCGTTTTTTTTTTAATTTGCTTACCTGGCTAAAGGTTAGCATGTTTAAAATACGTAAGTCGTTTTGTTCAACAAATTTGAGTAGATAACTCAGCAGTTGTTTGCATCAGAGCGACAATTTTTTAGATAGTTATTAAAACTGTTTAAAGGTTGTCAAACGTTGTTTCTCGTTGTATATCCTTTAATTCTAGAGTTAAATTGATAAATAACGTGTACGAATTTGTTTAACGCATTTGTTTTGGTTACTCGACGTCTCCGTTCTCGTGTAGCCTACATATTGCGTTTTTTTTTTAATTTGCTTACCTGGCTAAAGGTTAGCATGTTTAAAATACGTAAGTCGTTTTGTTCATCATATTTAAGTAGATAACTCATCAGTTGTTTGCATCAGAGCGATAATTTTTGAGATAGTTATTAAAACTGTTTAAAGGTTGTCAAACGTTGTTTCTCGTTGTATATCCTTTAATTCTAGAGTTAAATTGATAAATAACGTGTACGAATTTGTTTAACGCATTTGTTTTGGTTACTCGACGTCTCCGTTCTCGTGTAGCCTACATATTGCGTTTTTTTTTTTAATTTGCTTACCGGGCTAAAGGTTAGCATGTTTAAAATACGTAAGTCGTTTTGTTCATCAAATTTAAGTAGATAACTCATCAGTTGTTTGCATCAGAGCGACAATTTTTGAGATAGTTATTAAAACTGTTTAAAGGTTGTCAAACGTTGTTTCTCGTTGTATATCCTTTAATTCTAGAGTTAAATTGATAAATAACGTGTACGAATTTGTTTAACGCATTTGTTTTGGTTACTCGACGTCTCCGTTCTCGTATAGCCTACATATTGCGTTTTTTTTTTTAATTTGCTTACCTGGCTAAAGGTTAGCATGTTTAAAATACGTAAGTCGTTTTGTTCATCAAATTTAAGTAGATAACTCATCAGTTGTTTGCATCAGAGCGATAATTTTTGAGATAGTTATTAAAACTGTTTAAAAGTTGTCAAACGTTGTTTCTCGTTGTATATCCTTTAATTCTAGAGTTAAATTGATAAATAACGTGTACGAATTTGTTTAACGCATTTGTTTTGGTTACTCGACGTCTCTGTTCTCGTGTAGCCTACATATTGCGTTTTTTTTTTTTAATTTGCTTACCGGGCTAAAGGTTAGCATGTTTAAAATACGTAAGGCGTTTTGTTCATCAAATTTAAGTAGATAACTCATCAGTTGTTTGCATCAGAGCGATAATTTTTGAGATAGTTATTAAAACTGTTTAAAAGTTGTCAAACGTTGTTTCTCGTTGTATATCCTTTAATTCTAGAGTTAAATTGATAAATAACGTGTACGAATTTGTTTAACGCATTTGTTTTGGTTACTCGACGTCTCCGTTCTCGTGTAGCCTACATATTGCGTTTTTTTTTTAATTTGCTTACCTGGCTAAAGGTTAGCATGTTTAAAATACGTAAGTCGTTTTGTTCATCAAATTTAAGTAGATAACTCATCAGTTGTTTGCATCAGAGCTATAATTTTTGAGATAGTTATTAAAACTGTTTAAAAGTTGTCAAACGTTGTTTCTCGTTGTATATCCTTTAATTCTAGAGTTAAATTGATAAATAACGTGTACGAATTTGTTTAACGCATTTGTTTTGGTTACTCGACGTCTCCGTTCTCGTGTAGCCTACATATTGCGTTTTTTTTTTAATTTGCTTACCGGGCTAAAGGTTAGCATGTTTAAAATACGTAAGTCGTTTTGTTCATCAAATTTAAGTAGATAACTCATCAGTTGTTTGCATCAGAGCGATAATTTTTGAGATAGTTATTAAAACTGTTTAAAAGTTGTCAAACGTTGTTTCTCGTTGTATATCCTTTAATTCTAGAGTTAAATTGATAAATAACGTGTACGAATTTGTTTAACGCATTTGTTTTGGTTACTCGACGTCTCCGTTCTCGTGTAGCCTACATATTGCGTTTTTTTTTTTAATTTGCTTACCTGGCTAAAGGTTAGCATGTTTAAAATACGTAAGTCGTTTTGTTCATCAAATTTAAGTAGATAACTCATCAGTTGTTTGCATCAGAGCGATAATTTTTGAGATAGTTATTAAAACTGTTTAAAAGTTGTCAAACGTTGTTTCTCGTTGTATATCCTTTAATTCTAGAGTTAAATTGATAAATAACGTGTACGAATTTGTTTAACGCATTTGTTTTGGTTACTCGACGTCTCCGTTCTCGTGTAGCCTACATATTGCGTTTTTTTTTTTAATTTGCTTTCCTGGCTAAAGGTTAGCATGTTTAAAATACGTAAGTCGTTTTGTTCATCATATTTAAGTAGATAACTCATCAGTTGTTTGCATCAGAGCGATAATTTTTGAGATAGTTATTAAAACTGTTTAAAGGTTGTCAAACGTTGTTTCTCGTTGTATATACTTTAATTCTAGAGTTAAATTGATAAATAACGTGTACGAATTTGTTTAACGCATTTGTTTTGGTTACTCGACGTCTCCGTTCTCGTGTAGCCTACATATTGCGTTTTTTTTTTTAATTTGCTTACCTGGCTAAAGGTTAGCATGTTTAAAATACGTAAGTCGTTTTGTTCATCATATTTAAGTAGATAACTCATCAGTTGTTTGCATCAGAGCGATAATTTTTGAGATAGTTATTAAAACTGTTTAAAGGTTGTCAAACGTTGTTTCTCGTTGTATATACTTTAATTCTAGAGTTAAATTGATAAATAACGTGCACGAATTTGTTTAACGCATTTGTTTTGGTTACTCGACGTCTCCGTTCTCGTGTAGCCTACATATTGCGTTTTTTTTTTAATTTGCTTACCTGGCTAAAGGCTAGCATGTTTAAAATACGTAAGTCGTTTTGTTCATCAAATTTAAGTAGATAACTCATCAGTTGTTTGCATCAGAGCGATAATTTTTGAGATAGTTATTAAAACTGTTTAAAAGTTGTCAAACGTTGTTTCTCGTTGTATATCCTTTAATTCTAGAGTTAAATTGATAAATAACGTGTACGAATTTGTTTAACGCATTTGTTTTGGTTACTCGACGTCTCCGTTCTCGTGTAGCCTACATATTGCGTTTTTTTTTTAATTTGCTTACCTGGCTAAAGGTTAGCATGTTTAAAATACGTAAGTCGTTTTGTTCATCAAATTTAAGTAGATAACTCATCAGTTGTTTGCATCAGAGCGATAATTTTTGAGATAGTTATTAAAACTGTTTAAAAGTTGTCAAACGTTGTTTCTCGTTGTATATCCTTTAATTCTAGAGTTAAATTGATAAATAACGTGTACGAATTTGTTTAACGCATTTGTTTTGGTTACTCGACGTCTCCGTTCTCGTGTAGCCTACATATTGCGTTTTTTTTTTAATTTGCTTACCGGGCTAAAGGTTAGCATGTTTAAAATACGTAAGTCGTTTTGTTCAACAAATTTAAGTAGATAACTCATCAGTTGTTTGCATCAGAGCGATAATTTTTGAGATAGTTATTAAAACTGGTTAAAAGTTGTCAAACGTTGTTTCTCGTTGTATATCCTTTAATTCTAGAGTTAAATTGATAAATAACGTGTACGAATTTGTTTAACGCATTTGGTTTGGTTACTCGACGTCTCCGTTCTCGTGTAGCCTACATATTGCGTTTTTTTTTTTTAATTTGCTTACCGGGCTAAAGGTTAGCATGTTTAAAATACGTAAGTCGTTTTGTTCATCAAATTTAAGTAGATAACTCATCAGTTGTTTGCATCAGAGCGACAATTTTTGAGATAGTTATTAAAACTGTTTAAAGGTTGTCAAACGTTGTTTCTCGTTGTATATCCTTTAATTCTAGAGTTAAATTGATAAATAACGTGTACGAATTTGTTTAACGCATTTGTTTTGGTTACTCGACGTCTCCGTTCTCGTGTAGCCTACATATTGCGTTTTTTTTTTTAATTTGCTTACCGGGCTAAAGGTTAGCATGTTTAAAATACGTAAGTCGTTTTGTTCAACAAATTTGAGTAGATAACTCAGCAGTTGTTTGCATCAGAGCGACAATTTTTAAGATAGTTATTAAAATTGTTTAAAGGTTGTCAAACGTTGTTTCTCGTTGTATATCCTTTAATTCTAGAGTTAAATTGATAAATAACGTGTACGAATTTGTTTAACGCATTTGTTTTGGTTACTCGACGTCTCCGTTCTCGTTTAGCCTACATATTGCGTTTTTTTTTTTAATTTGCTTACCTGGCTAAAGGTTAGCATGTTTAAAATACGTAAGTTGTTTTGTTCATCATATTTAAGTAGATAACTCATCAGTTGTTTGCATCAGAGCGATAATTTTTGAGATAGTTATTAAAACTGTTTAAAGGTTGTCAAACGTTGTTTCTCGTTGTATATCCTTTAATTCTAGAGTTAAATTGATAAATAACGTGTACGAATTTGTTTAACGCATTTGTTTTGGTTACTCGACGTCTCCGTTCTCGTGTAGCCTACATATTGCGTTTTTTTTTTTAATTTGCTTACCTGGCTAAAGGTTAGCATGTTTAAAATACGTAAGTCGTTTCGTTCATCATATTTAAGTAGATAACTCATCAGTTGTTTGCATCAGAGCGATAATTTTTGAGATAGTTATTAAAACTGTTTAAAGGTTGTCAAACGTTGTTTCTCGTTGTATATCCTTTAATTCTAGAGTTAAATTGATAAATAACGTGTACGAATTTGTTTAACGCATTTGTTTTGGTTACTCGACGTCTCCGTTCTCGTGTAGCCTACATATTGCGTTTTTTTTTTAATTTGCTTACCTGGCTAAAGGTTAGCATGTTTAAAATACGTAAGTCGTTTTGTTCATCAAATTTAAGTAGATAACTCATCAGTTGTTTGCATCAGAGCGACAATTTTTGAGATAGTTATTAAAACTGTTTAAAGGTTGTTCAAACGTTGTTTCTCGTTGTATATCCTTTAATTCTAGAGTTAAATTGATAAATAACGTGTACGAATTTGTTTAACGCATTTGTTTTGGTTACTCGACGTCTCCGTTCTCGTGTAGCCTACATATTGCGTTTTTTTTTTTAATTTGCTTACCGGGCTAAAGGTTAGCATGTTTAAAATACGTAAATCGTTTTGTTCATCAATTTAAGTAGATAACTCATCAGTTGTTTGCATCAGAGCGACAATTTTTGAGATAGTTATTAAAACTGTTTAAAGGTTGTCAAACGTTGTTTCTCGTTGTATATCCTTTAATTCTAGAGTTAAATTGATAAATAACGTGTACGAATTTGTTTAACGCATTTGTTTTGGTTACTCGACGTCTCCGTTCTCGTGTAGCCTACATATTGCGTTTTTTTTAAATTTGCTTACCTGGCTAAAGGTTAGCATGTTTAAAATACGTAAGTCGTTTTGTTCATCATATTTAAGTAGATAACTCATCAGTTGTTTGCATCAGAGCGATAATTTTTGAGATAGTTATTAAAACTGTTTAAAGGTTGTCAAACGTTGTTTCTCGTTGTATATACTTTAATTCTAGAGTTAAATTGATAAATAACGTGTACGAATTTGTTTAACGCATTTGTTTTGGTTACTCGACGTCTCCGTTCTCGTGTAGCCTACATATTGCGTTTTTTTTTTAATTTGCTTACCTGGCTAAAGGTTAGCATGTTTAAAATACGTAAGTCGTTTTGTTCATCAAATTTAAGTAGATAACTCATCAGTTGTTTGCATCAGAGCGATAATTTTTGAGATAGTTATTAAAACTGTTTAAAAGTTGTCAAACGTTGTTTCTCGTTGTATATCCTTTAATTCTAGAGTTAAATTGATAAATAACGTGTACGAATTTGTTTAACGCATTTGTTTTGGTTACTCGACGTCTCCGTTCTCGTGTAGCCTACATATTGCGTTTTTTTTTTTAATTTGCTTACCTGGCTAAAGGTTAGCATGTTTAAAATACGTAAGTCGTTTTGTTCATCAAATTTAAGTAGATAACTCATCAGTTGTTTGCATCAGAGCGATAAGTTTTGAGATAGTTATTAAAACTGTTTAAAAGTTGTCAAACGTTGTTTCTCGTTGTATATCCTTTAATTCTAGAGTTAAATTGATAAATAACGTGTACGAATTTGTTTAACGCATTTGTTTTGGTTACTCGACGTCTCCGTTCTCGTGTAGCCTACATATTGCGTTTTTTTTTTAATTTGCTTACCGGGCTAAAGGTTAGCATGTTTAAAATACGTAAGTCGTTTTGTTCAACAAATTTAAGTAGATAACTCATCAGTTGTTTGCATCAGAGCGATAATTTTTGAGATAGTTATTAAAACTGTTTAAAGGTTGTCAAACGTTGTTTCTCGTTGTATATCCTTTAATTCTAGAGTTAAATTGATAAATAACGTGTACGAATTTGTTTAACGCATTTGTTTTGGTTACTCGACGTCTCCGTTCTCGTGTAGCCTACATATTGCGTTTTTTTTTAATTTGCTTACCGGGCTAAAGGTTAGCATGTTTAAAATACGTAAGTCGTTTTGTTCATCAAATTTAAGTAGATAACTCATCAGTTGTTTGCATCAGAGCGATAATTTTTGAGATAGTTATTAAAACTGTTTAAAGGTTGTCAAACGTTGTTTCTCGTTGTATATCCTTTAATTCTAGAGTTAAATTGATAAATAACGTGTACGAATTTGTTTAACGCATTTGTTTTGGTTACTCGACGTCTCCGTTCTCGTGTAGCCGTTGCGTTTTTTTTTTAATTTGCTTACCGGGCTAAAGGTTAGCATGTTTAAAATACGTAAGTCGTTTTGTTCATCAAATTTAAGTAGATAACTCATCAGTTGTTTGCATCAGAGCGATAATTTTTGAGATAGTTATTAAAACTGTTTAAAAGTTGTCAAACGTTGTTTCTCGTTGTATATCCTTTAATTCTAGAGTTAAATTGATAAATAACGTGTACGAATTTGTTTAACGCATTTGTTTTGGTTACTCGACGTCTCCGTTCTCGTGTAGCCTACATATTGCGTTTTTTTTTTTAATTTGCTTACCTGGCTAAAGGTTAGCATGTTTAAAATACGTAAGTCGTTTTGTTCATCATATTTAAGTAGATAACTCATCAGTTGTTTGCATCAGAGCGATAATTTTTGAGATAGTTATTAAAACTGTTTAAAGGTTGTCAAACGTTGTTTCTCGTTGTATATCCTTTAATTCTAGAGTTAAATTGATAAATAACGTGTACGAATTTGTTTAACGCATTTGTTTTGGTTACTCGACGTCTCCGTTCTCGTGTAGCCTACATATTGCGTTTTTTTTTTTAATTTGCTTACCGGGCTAAAGGTTAGCATGTTTAAAATACGTAAGTCGTTTTGTTCATCATATTTAAGTAGATAACTCATCAGTTGTTTGCATCAGAGCGATAATTTTTGAGATAGTTATTAAAACTGTTTAAAGGTTGTCAAACGTTGTTTCTCGTTGTATATCCTTTAATTCTAGAGTTAAATTGATAAATAACGTGTACGAATTTGTTTAACGCATTTGTTTTGGTTACTCGACGTCTCCGTTCTCGTGTAGCCTACATATTGCGTTTTTTTTTTAATTTGCTTACCTGGCTAAAGGTTAGCATGTTTAAAATACGTAAGTCGTTTTGTTCATCAAATTAAGAAGATAACTCATCAGTTGTTTGCATCAGAGCGACAATTTTTGAGATAGTTATTAAAACTGTTTAAAGGTTGTCAAACGTTGTTTCTCGTTGTATATCCTTTAATTCTAGAGTTAAATTGATAAATAACGTGTACGAATTTGTTTTAACGCATTTGTTTTGGTTACTCGACGTCTCCGTTCTCGTGTAGCCTACATATTGCGTTTTTTTTTAATTTGCTTACCTGGCTAAAGGTTAGCATGTTTAAAATACGTAAGTCGTTTTGTTCATCAAATTTAAGTAGATAACTCATCAGTTGTTTGCATCAGAGGATAATTTTTGAGATAGTTATTAAAATTGTTTAAAGGTTGTCAAACGTTGTTTCTCGTTGTATATCCTTTAATTCTAGAGTTAAATTGATAAATAACGTGTACGAATTTGTTTAACGCATTTGTTTTGGTTACTCGACGTCTCCGTTCTCGTGTAGCCTACATATTGCGTTTTTTTTTTAATTTGCTTACCGGGCTAAAGGTTAGCATGTTTAAAATACGTAAGTCGTTTTGTTCATCAAATTTAAGTAGATAACTCATCAGTTGTTTGCATCAGAGCGATAATTTTTGAGATAGTTATTAAAATTGTTTAAAGGTTGTCAAACGTTGTTTCTCGTTGTATATCCTTTAATTCTAGAGTTAAATTTATAAATAACGTGTACGAATTTGTTTAACGCATTTGTTTTGGTTACTCGACGTCTCCGTTCTCGTGTAGCCTACATATTGCGTTTTTTTTTAAATTTGCTTACCGGGCTAAAGGTTAGCATGTTTAAAATACGTAAGTCGTTTTGTTCATCAAATTTAAGTAGATAACTCATCAGTTGTTTGCATCAGAGCGACAATTTTTGAGATAGTTGTTAAAACTGTTTAAAGGTTGTCAAACGTTGTTTCTCGTTGTATATCCTTTAATTCTAGAGTTAAATTGATAAATAACGTGTACGAATTTGTTTAACGCATTTGTTTTGGTTACTCGACGTCTCCGTTCTCGTGTAGCCTACATATTGCGTTTTTTTTTTAATTTGCTTACCGGGCTAAAGGTTAGCATGTTTAAAATACGTAAGTCGTTTTGTTCATCATATTTAAGTAGATAACTCATCAGTTGTTTGCATCAGAGCGATAATTTTTGAGATAGTTATTAAAAACTGTTTAAAGGTTGTCAAACGTTGTTTCTCGTTGTATATCCTTTAATCCTAGAGTTAAATTGATAAATAACGTGTACGAATTTGTTTAACGTATTTGTTTTGGTTACTCGACGTCTCCGTTCTCGTGTAGCCTACATATTGCGTTTTTTTTTTAATTTGCTTACCGGGCTAAAGGTTAGCATGTTTAAAATACGTAAGTCGTTTTGTTCATCAAATTTAAGTAGATAACTCATCAGTTGTTTGCATCAGAGCGATAATTTTTGAGATAGTTATTAAAACTGTTTAAAGGTTGTCAAACGTTGTTTCTCGTTGTATATCCTTTAATTCTAGAGTTAAATTGATAAATAACGTGTACGAATTTGTTTAACGCATTTGTTTTGGTTACTCGACGTCTCCGTTCTCGTGTAGCCTACATATTGCTTTTTTTTTTTAATTTGCTTACCGGGCTAAAGGTTAGCATGTTTAAAATACGTAAGTCGTTTTGTTCATCATATTTAAGTAGATAACTCATCAGTTGTTTGCATCAGAGCGATAATTTTTGAGATAGTTATTAAAACTGTTTAAAGGTTGTCAAACGTTGTTTCTCGTTGTATATCCTTTAATTCTAGAGTTAAATTGATAAATAACGTGTACGAATTTGTTTAACGCATTTGTTTTGGTTACTCGACGTCTCCGTTCTCGTGTAGCCTACATATTGCGTTTTTTTTTTAATTTGCTTACCGGGCTAAAGGTTAGCATGTTTAAAATACGTAAGTCGTTTTGTTCATCAAATTTAAGTAGATAACTCATCAGTTGTTTGCATCAGAGCGACAATTTTTGAGATAGTTATTAAAACTGTTTAAAGGTTGTCAAACGTTGTTTCTCGTTGTATATCCTTTAATTCTAGAGTTAAATTGATAAATAACGTGTACGAATTTGTTTAACGCATTTGTTTTGGTTACTCGACGTCTCCGTTCTCGTGTAGCCTACATATTGCGTTTTTTTTTAATTTGCTTACCTGGCTAAAGGTTAGCATGTTTAAAATACGTAAGTCGTTTTGTTCATCATATTTAAGTAGATAACTCATCAGTTGTTTGCATCAGAGCGATAATTTTTGAGATAGTTATTAAAACTGTTTAAAGGTTGTCAAACGTTGTTTCTCGTTGTATATCCTTTAATTCTAGAGTTAAATTGATAAATAACGTGTACGAATTTGTTTAACGCATTTGTTTTGGTTACTCGACGTCTCCGTTCTCGTGTAGCCTACATATTGCGTTTTTTTTTTAATTTGCTTACCGGGCTAAAGGTTAGCATGTTTAAAATACGTAAGTCGTTTTGTTCATCAAATTTAAGTAGATAACTCATCAGTTGTTTGCATCAGAGCGATAATTTTTGAGATAGTTATTAAAACTGTTTAAAAGTTGTCAAACGTTGTTTCTCGTTGTATATCCTTTAATTCTAGAGTTAAATTGATAAATAACGTGTACGAATTTGTTTAACGCATTTGTTTTGGTTACTCGACGTCTCCGTTCTCGTGTAGCCTACATATTGCTTTTTTTTTTAATTTGCTTACCGGGCTAAAGGTTAGCATGTTTAAAATACGTAAGTCGTTTTGTTCATCAAATTTAAGTAGATAACTCATCAGTTGTTTGCATCAGAGCGATAATTTTTGAGATAGTTATTAAAACTGTTTAAAGGTTGTCAAACGTTGTTTCTCGTTGTATATCCTTTAATTCTAGAGTTAAATTGATAAATAACGTGTACGAATTTGTTTAACGCATTTGTTTTGGTTACTCGACGCCTCCGTTCTCGTGTAGCCTACATATTGCGTTTTTTTTTAATTTGCTTACCTGGCTAAAGGTTAGCATGTTTAAAATACGTAAGTCGTTTTGTTCATCATATTTAAGTAGATAACTCATCAGTTGTTTGCATCAGAGCGACAATTTTTGAGATAGTTATTAAAATTGTTTAAAGGTTGTCAAACGTTGTTTCTCGTTGTATATCCTTTAATTCTAGAGTTAAATTGATAAATAACGTGTACGAATTTGTTTAACGCATTTGTTTTGGTTACTCGACGTCTCCGTTCTCGTGTAGCCTACATATTGCGTTTTTTTTTTAATTTGCTTACCGGGCTAAAGGTTAGCATGTTTAAAATACGTAAGTCGTTTTGTTCATCAAATTTAAGTAGATAACTCATCAGTTGTTTGCATCAGAGCGATAATTTTTGAGATAGTTATTAAAACTGTTTAAAAGTTGTCAAACGTTGTTTCTCGTTGTATATCCTTTAATTCTAGAGTTAAATTGATAAATAACGTGTACGAATTTGTTTAACGCATTTGTTTTGGTTACTCGACGTCTCCGTTCTCGTGTAGCCTACATATTGCGTTTTTTTTTTAATTTGCTTACCGGGCTAAAGGTTAGCATGTTTAAAATACGTAAGTCGTTTTGTTCATCAAATTTAAGTAGATAACTCATCAGTTGTTTGCATCAGAGCGACAATTTTTGAGATAGTTATTAAAACTGTTTAAAGGTTGTCAAACGTTGTTTCTCGTTGTATATACTTTAATTCTAGAGTTAAATTGATAAATAACGTGTAGAATTTGTTTAACGCATTTGTTTTGGTTACTCGACGTCTCCGTTCTCGTGTAGCCTACATATTGCGTTTTTTTTTTTAATTTGCTTACCTGGCTAAAGGTTAGCATGTTTAAAATACGTAAGTCGTTTTGTTCATCATATTTAAGTAGATAACTCATCAGTTGTTTGCATCAGAGCGATAATTTTTGAGATAGTTATTAAAACTGTTTAAAGGTTGTCAAACGTTGTTTCTCGTTGTATATCCTTTAATTCTAGAGTTAAATTGATAAATAACGTGTACGAATTTGTTTAACGCATTTGTTTTGGTTACTCGACGTCTCCGTTCTCGTGTAGCCTACATATTGCGTTTTTTTTTTATTTGCTTACCGGGCTAAAGGTTAGCATGTTTAAAATACGTAAGTCGTTTTGTTCATCAAATTTAAGTAGATAACTCATCAGTTGTTTGCATCAGAGCGACAATTTTTGAGATAGTTATTAAAACTGTTTAAAGGTTGTCAAACGTTGTTTCTCGTTGTATATCCTTTAATTCTAGAGTTAAATTGATAAATAACGTGTACGAATTTGTTTAACGCATTTGTTTTGGTTACTCGACGTCTCCGTTCTCGTGTAGCCTACATATTGTGTTTTTTTTTTTAATTTGCTTACCGGGCTAAAGGTTAGCATGTTTAAAATACGTAAGTCGTTTTGTTCATCAAATTTAAGTAGATAACTCATCAGTTGTTTGCATCAGAGCGATAATTTTTGAGATAGTTATTAAAACTGTTTAAAGGTTGTCAAACGTTGTTTCTCGTTGTATATCCTTTAATTCTAGAGTTAAATTGATAAATAACGTGTACAAATTTGTTTAAAGCATTTGTTTTGGTTACTCGACGTCTCCGTTCTCGTGTAGCCTACATATTGCGTTTTTTTTTTTAATTTGCTTACCGGGCTAAAAGTTAGCATGTTTAAAATACGTAAGTCGTTTTGTTCATCAAATTTAAGTAGATAACTCATCAGTTGTTTGCATCAGAGCGACAATTTTTGAGTTAGTTATTAAAACTGTTTAAAGGTTGTCAAACGTTGTTTCTCGTTGTATATCCTTTAATTCTAGAGTTAAATTGATAAATAACGTGTACGAATTTGTTTAACGCATTTGTTTTGGTTACTCGACGTCTCCGTTCTCGTGTAGCCTACATATTGCGTTTTTTTTTTAATTTGCTTACCGGGCTAAAGGTTAGCATGTTTAAAATACGTAAGTCGTTTTGTTCATCAAATTTAAGTAGATAACTCATCAGTTGTTTGCATCAGAGCGATAATTTTTGAGATAGTTATTAAAACTGTTTAAAGGTTGTCAAACGTTGTTTCTCGTTGTATATCCTTTAATTCTAGAGTTAAATTGATAAATAACGTGTACGAATTTGTTTAACGCATTTGTTTTGGTTACTCGACGTCTCCGTTCTCGTGTAGCCTACATATTGCGTTTTTTTTTTAATTTGCTTACCGGGCTAAAGATTGGCATGTTTAAAATACGTAAGTCGTTTTGTTCATCATATTTAAGTAGATAACTCATCAGTTGTTTGCATCAGAGCGATAATTTTTGAGATAGTTATTAAAACTGTTTAAAGGTTGTCAAACGTTGTTTCTCGTTGTATATCCTTTAATTCTAGAGTTAAATTGATAAATAACGTGTACGAATTTGTTTAACGCATTTGTTTTGGTTACTCGACGTCTCCGTTCTCGTGTAGCCTACATATTGCGTTTTTTTTTTTAATTTGCTTACCGGGCTAAAAGTTAGCATGTTTAAAATACGTAAGTCGTTTTGTTCATCAAATTTAAGTAGATAACTCATCAGTTGTTTGCATCAGAGCGATAATTTTTGAGATAGTTATTAAAACTGTTTAAAGGTTGTCAAACGTTGTTTCTCGTTGTATATCCTTTAATTCTAGAGTTAAATTGATAAATAACGTGTACGAATTTGTTTAACGCATTTGTTTTGGTTACTCGACGTCTCCGTTCTCGTGTAGCCTACATATTGCTTTTTTTTTTTAATTTGCTTACCGGGCTAAAGGTTAGCATGTTTAAAATACGTAAGTCGTTTTGTTCATCATATTTAAGTAGATAACTCATCAGTTGTTTGCATCAGAGCGATAATTTTTGAGATAGTTATTAAAACTGTTTAAAGGTTGTCAAACGTTGTTTCTCGTTGTATATCCTTTAATTCTAGAGTTAAATTGATAAATAACGTGTACGAATTTGTTTAACGCATTTGTTTTGGTTACTCGACGTCTCCGTTCTCGTGTAGCCTACATATTGCGTTTTTTTTTTAATTTGCTTACCGGGCTAAAGGTTAGCATGTTTAAAATACGTAAGTCGTTTTGTTCATCAAATTTAAGTAGATAACTCATCAGTTGTTTGCATCAGAGCGACAATTTTTGAGATAGTTATTAAAACTGTTTAAAGGTTGTCAAACGTTGTTTCTCGTTGTATGTCCTTTAATTCTAGAGTTAAATTGATAAATAACGTGTACGAATTTGTTTAACGCATTTGTTTTGGTTACTCGACGTCTCCGTTCTCGTGTAGCCTACATATTGCGTTTTTTTTTTAATTTGCTTACCTGGCTAAAGGTTAGCATGTTTAAAATACGTAAGTCGTTTTGTTCATCATATTTAAGTAGATAACTCATCAGTTGTTTGCATCAGAGCGATAATTTTTGAGATAGTTATTAAAACTGTTTAAAGGTTGTCAAACGTTGTTTCTCGTTGTATATCCTTTAATTCTAGAGTTAAATTGATAAATAACGTGTACGAATTTGTTTAACGCATTTGTTTTGGTTACTCGACGTCTCCGTTCTCGTGTAGCCTACATATTGCGTTTTTTTTTTAATTTGCTTACCGGGCTAAAGGTTAGCATGTTTAAAATACGTAAGTCGTTTTGTTCATCAAATTTAAGTAGATAACTCATCAGTTGTTTGCATCAGAGCGATAATTTTTGAGATAGTTATTAAAACTGTTTAAAAGTTGTCAAACGTTGTTTCTCGTTGTATATCCTTTAATTCTAGAGTTAAATTGATAAATAACGTGTACGAATTTGTTTAACGCATTTGTTTTGGTTACTCGACGTCTCCGTTCTCGTGTAGCCTACATATTGCTTTTTTTTTTAATTTGCTTACCGGGCTAAAGGTTAGCATGTTTAAAATACGTAAGTCGTTTTGTTCATCAAATTTAAGTAGATAACTCATCAGTTGTTTGCATCAGAGCGATAATTTTTGAGATAGTTATTAAAACTGTTTAAAGGTTGTCAAACGTTGTTTCTCGTTGTATATCCTTTAATTCTAGAGTTAAATTGATAAATAACGTGTACGAATTTGTTTAACGCATTTGTTTTGGTTACTCGACGCCTCCGTTCTCGTGTAGCCTACATATTGCGTTTTTTTTTTAATTTGCTTACCTGGCTAAAGGTTAGCATGTTTAAAATACGTAAGTCGTTTTGTTCATCATATTTAAGTAGATAACTCATCAGTTGTTTGCATCAGAGCGACAATTTTTGAGATAGTTATTAAAATTGTTTAAAGGTTGTCAAACGTTGTTTCTCGTTGTATATCCTTTAATTCTAGAGTTAAATTGATAAATAACGTGTACGAATTTGTTTAACGCATTTGTTTTGGTTACTCGACGTCTCCGTTCTCGTGTAGCCTACATATTGCGTTTTTTTTTTTAATTTGCTTACCGGGCTAAAGGTTAGCATGTTTAAAATACGTAAGTCGTTTTGTTCATCAAATTTAAGTAGATAACTCATCAGTTGTTTGCATCAGAGCGATAATTTTTGAGATAGTTATTAAAACTGTTTAAAAGTTGTCAAACGTTGTTTCTCGTTGTATATCCTTTAATTCTAGAGTTAAATTGATAAATAACGTGTACGAATTTGTTTAACGCATTTGTTTTGGTTACTCGACGTCTCCGTTCTCGTGTAGCCTACATATTGCGTTTTTTTTTTAATTTGCTTACCGGGCTAAAGGTTAGCATGTTTAAAATACGTAAGTCGTTTTGTTCATCAAATTTAAGTAGATAACTCATCAGTTGTTTGCATCAGAGCGACAATTTTTGAGATAGTTATTAAAACTGTTTAAAGGTTGTCAAACGTTGTTTCTCGTTGTATATACTTTAATTCTAGAGTTAAATTGATAAATAACGTGTAGAATTTGTTTAACGCATTTGTTTTGGTTACTCGACGTCTCCGTTCTCGTGTAGCCTACATATTGCGTTTTTTTTTTTAATTTGCTTACCTGGCTAAAGGTTAGCATGTTTAAAATACGTAAGTCGTTTTGTTCATCATATTTAAGTAGATAACTCATCAGTTGTTTGCATCAGAGCGATAATTTTTGAGATAGTTATTAAAACTGTTTAAAGGTTGTCAAACGTTGTTTCTCGTTGTATATCCTTTAATTCTAGAGTTAAATTGATAAATAACGTGTACGAATTTGTTTAACGCATTTGTTTTGGTTACTCGACGTCTCCGTTCTCGTGTAGCCTACATATTGCGTTTTTTTTTTATTTGCTTACCGGGCTAAAGGTTAGCATGTTTAAAATACGTAAGTCGTTTTGTTCATCAAATTTAAGTAGATAACTCATCAGTTGTTTGCATCAGAGCGACAATTTTTGAGATAGTTATTAAAACTGTTTAAAGGTTGTCAAACGTTGTTTCTCGTTGTATATCCTTTAATTCTAGAGTTAAATTGATAAATAACGTGTACGAATTTGTTTAACGCATTTGTTTTGGTTACTCGACGTCTCCGTTCTCGTGTAGCCTACATATTGTGTTTTTTTTTTTAATTTGCTTACCGGGCTAAAGGTTAGCATGTTTAAAATACGTAAGTCGTTTTGTTCATCAAATTTAAGTAGATAACTCATCAGTTGTTTGCATCAGAGCGATAATTTTTGAGATAGTTATTAAAACTGTTTAAAGGTTGTCAAACGTTGTTTCTCGTTGTATATCCTTTAATTCTAGAGTTAAATTGATAAATAACGTGTACAAATTTGTTTAAAGCATTTGTTTTGGTTACTCGACGTCTCCGTTCTCGTGTAGCCTACATATTGCGTTTTTTTTTTAATTTGCTTACCGGGCTAAAAGTTAGCATGTTTAAAATACGTAAGTCGTTTTGTTCATCAAATTTAAGTAGATAACTCATCAGTTGTTTGCATCAGAGCGACAATTTTTGAGTTAGTTATTAAAACTGTTTAAAGGTTGTCAAACGTTGTTTCTCGTTGTATATCCTTTAATTCTAGAGTTAAATTGATAAATAACGTGTACGAATTTGTTTAACGCATTTGTTTTGGTTACTCGACGTCTCCGTTCTCGTGTAGCCTACATATTGCGTTTTTTTTTTAATTTGCTTACCGGGCTAAAGGTTAGCATGTTTAAAATACGTAAGTCGTTTTGTTCATCAAATTTAAGTAGATAACTCATCAGTTGTTTGCATCAGAGCGATAATTTTTGAGATAGTTATTAAAACTGTTTAAAGGTTGTCAAACGTTGTTTCTCGTTGTATATCCTTTAATTCTAGAGTTAAATTGATAAATAACGTGTACGAATTTGTTTAACGCATTTGTTTTGGTTACTCGACGTCTCCGTTCTCGTGTAGCCTACATATTGCGTTTTTTTTTTAATTTGCTTACCGGGCTAAAGGTTGGCATGTTTAAAATACGTAAGTCGTTTTGTTCATCATATTTAAGTAGATAACTCATCAGTTGTTTGCATCAGAGCGATAATTTTTGAGATAGTTATTAAAACTGTTTAAAGGTTGTCAAACGTTGTTTCTCGTTGTATATCCTTTAATTCTAGAGTTAAATTGATAAATAACGTGTACGAATTTGTTTAACGCATTTGTTTTGGTTACTCGACGTCTCCGTTCTCGTGTAGCCTACATATTGCGTTTTTTTTTTTAATTTGCTTACCGGGCTAAAAGTTAGCATGTTTAAAATACGTAAGTCGTTTTGTTCATCAAATTTAAGTAGATAACTCATCAGTTGTTTGCATCAGAGCGATAATTTTTGAGATAGTTATTAAAACTGTTTAAAGGTTGTCAAACGTTGTTTCTCGTTGTATATCCTTTAATTCTAGAGTTAAATTGATAAATAACGTGTACGAATTTGTTTAACGCATTTGTTTTGGTTACTCGACGTCTCCGTTTTCGTGTAGCCTACATATTGCGTTTTTTTTTTAATTTGCTTACCTGGCTAAAGGTTAGCATGTTTAAAATACGTAAGTCGTTTTGTTCATCAAATTTAAGTAGATAACTCATCAGTTGTTTGCATCAGAGCGATAATTTTTGAGATAGTTATTAAAACTGTTTAAAAGTTGTCAAACGTTGTTTCTCGTTGTATATCCTTTAATTCTAGAGTTAAATTGATAAATAACGTGTACGAATTTGTTTAACGCATTTGTTTTGGTTACTCGACGTCTCCGTTCTCGTGTAGCCTACATATTGCGTTTTTTTTTTAATTTGCTTACCTGGCTAAAGGTTAGCATGTTTAAAATACGTAAGTCGTTTTGTTCATCAAATTTAAGTAGATAACTCATCAGTTGTTTGCATCAGAGCGATAATTTTTGAGATAGTTATTAAAACTGTTTAAAAGTTGTCAAACGTTGTTTCTCGTTGTATATCCTTTAATTCTAGAGTTAAATTGATAAATAACGTGTACGAATTTGTTTAACGCATTTGTTTTGGTTACTCGACGTCTCCGTTCTCGTGTAGCCTACATATTGCGTTTTTTTTTTAATTTGCTTACCGGGCTAAAGGTTAGCATGTTTAAAATACGTAAGTCGTTTTGTTCATCAAATTTAAGTAGATAACTCATCAGTTGTTTGCATCAGAGCGATAATTTTTGAGATAGTTATTAAAACTGTTTAAAGGTTGTCAAACGTTGTTTCTCGTTGTATATCCTTTAATTCTAGAGTTAAATTGATAAATAACGTGTACAAATTTGTTTAACGCATTTGTTGTGGTTACTCGACGTCTCCGTTCTCGTGTAGCCTACATATTGCGTTTTTTTTTTAATTTGCTTACCGGGCTAAAGGTTAGCATGTTTAAAATACGTAAGTCGTTTTGTTCATCAAATTTAAGTAGATAACTCATCAGTTGTTTGCATCAGAGCGATAATTTTTGAGATAGTTATTAAAACTGTTTAAAGGTTGTCAAACGTTGTTTCTCGTTGTATATCCTTTAATTCTAGAGTTAAATTGATAAATAACGTGTACAAATTTGTTTAACGCATTTGTTTTGGTTACTCGACGTCTCCGTTCTCGTGTAGCCTACATATTGCGTTTTTTTTTTAATTTGCTTACCGGGCTAAAAGTTAGCATGTTTAAAATACGTAAGTCGTTTTGTTCATCAAATTTAAGTAGATAACTCATCAGTTGTTTGCATCAGAGCGACAATTTTTGAGATAGTTATTAAAACTGTTTAAAGGTTGTCAAACGTTGTTTCTCGTTGTATATCCTTTAATTCTAGAGTTAAATTGATAAATAACGTGTACGAATTTGTTTAACGCATTTGTTTTGGTTACTCGACGTCTCCGTTCTCGTGTAGCCTACATATTGCGTTTTTTTTTTAATTTGCTTACCTGGCTAAAGGTTAGCATGTTTAAAATATGTAAGTCGTTTTGTTCATCATATTTAAGTAGATAACTCATCAGTTGTTTGCATCAGAGCGATAATTTTTGAGATAGTTATTAAAACCGTTTAAAGGTTGTCAAACGTTGTTTCTCGTTGTATATCCTTTAATTCTAGAGTTAAATTGATAAATAACGTGTACGAATTTGTTTAACGCATTTGTTTTGGTTACTCGACGTCTCCGTTCTCGTGTAGCCTACATATTGCGTTTTTTTTTTAATTTGCTTACCGGGCTAAAGGTTAGCATGTTTAAAATACGTAAGTCGTTTTGTTCATCAAATTTAAGTAGATAACTCATCAGTTGTTTGCATCAGAGCGATAATTTTTGAGATAGTTATTAAAACTGTTTAAAAGTTGTCAAACGTTGTTTCTCGTTGTATATCCTTTAATTCTAGAGTTAAATTGATAAATAACGTGTACGAATTTGTTTAACGCATTTGTTTTGGTTACTCGACGTCTCCGTTCTCGTGTAGCCTACATATTGCGTTTTTTTTTTAATTTGCTTACCTGGCTAAAGGTTAGCATGTTTAAAATACGTAAGTCGTTTTGTTCATCAAATTTAAGTAGATAACTCATCAGTTGTTTGCATCAGAGCGATAATTTTTGAGATAGTTATTAAAACTGTTTAAAAGTTGTCAAACGTTGTTTCTCGTTGTATATACTTTAATTCTAGAGTTAAATTGATAAATAACGTGTACGAATTTGTTTAACGCATTTGTTTTGGTTACTCGACGTCTCCGTTCTCGTGTAGCCTACATATTGCGTTTTTTTTTTAATTTGCTTACCTGGCTAAAGGTTAGCATGTTTAAAATACGTAAGTCGTTTTGTTCATCATATTTAAGTAGATTACTCATCAGTTGTTTGCATCAGAGCGATAATTTTTGAGATAGTTATTAAAACTGTTTAAAGGTTGTCAAACGTTGTTTCTCGTTGTATATCCTTTAATTCTAGAGTTAAATTGATAAATAACGTGTACGAATTTGTTTAACGCATTTGTTTTGGTTACTCGACGTCTCCGTTCTCGTGTAGCCTACATATTGCGTTTTTTTTTTTAATTTGCTTACCTGGCTAAAGGTTAGCATGTTTAAAATACGTAAGTCGTTTTGTTCATCAAATTTAAGTAGATAACTCATCAGTTGTTTGCATCAGAGCGATAATTTTTGAGATAGTTATTAAAACTGTTTAAAGGTTGTCAAACGTTGTTTCTCGTTGTATATCCTTTAATTCTAGAGTTAAATTGATAAATAACGTGTACGAATTTGTTTAACGCATTTGTTTTGGTTACTCGACGTCTCCGTTCTCGTGTAGCCTACATATTGCGTTTTTTTTTTAATTTGCTTACCTGGCTAAAGGTTAGCATGTTTAAAATACGTAAGTCGTTTTGTTCATCATATTTAAGTAGATAACTCATCAGTTGTTTGCATCAGAGCGATAATTTTTGAGATAGTTATTAAAACTGTTTAAAGGTTGTCAAACGTTGTTTCTCGTTGTATATCCTTTAATTCTAGAGTTAAATTGATAAATAACGTGTACGAATTTGTTTAACGCATTTGTTTTGGTTACTCGACGTCTCCGTTCTCGTGTAGCCTACATATTGCGTTTTTTTTTTAATTTGCTTACCGGGCTAAAGGTTAGCATGTTTAAAATACGTAAGTCGTTTTGTTCAACAAATTTGAGTAGATAACTCAGCAGTTGTTGGCATCAGAGCGACAATTTTTGAGATAGTTATTAAAATTGTTTAAAGGTTGTCAAACGTTGTTTCTCGTTGTATATCCTTTAATTCTAGAGATAAATTGATAAATAACGTGTACGAATTTGTTTAACGCATTTGTTTTGGTTACTCGACGTCTCCGTTCTCGTGTAGCCTACATATTGCGTTTTTTTTTTAATTTGCTTACCTGGCTAAAGGTTAACATGTTTAAAATACGTAAGTCGTTTTGTTCATCAAATTTAAGTAGATAACTCATCAGTTGTTTGCATCAGAGCGATAATTTTTGAGATAGTTATTAAAACTGTTTAAAAGTTGTCAAACGTTGTTTCTCGTTGTATATCCTTTAATTCTAGAGTTAAATTGATAAATAACGTGTACGAATTTGTTTAACGCATTTGTTTTGGTTACTCGACGTCTCCGTTCTCGTGTAGCCTACATATTGCGTTTTTTTTTTAATTTGCTTACCTGGCTAAAGGTTAGCATGTTTAAAACACGTAAGTCGTTTTGTTCATCAAATTTAAGTAGATAACTCATCAGTTGTTTGCATCAGAGCGATAATTTTTGAGATAGTTATTAAAACTGTTTAAAAGTTGTCAAACGTTGTTTCTCGTTGTATATCCTTTAATTCTAGAGTTAAATTGATAAATAACGTGTACGAATTTGTTTAACGCATTTGTTTTGGTTACTCGACGTCTCCGTTCTCGTGTAGCCTACATATTGCTTTTTTTAATTTGCTTACCGGGCTAAAGGTTAGCATGTTTAAAATACGTAAGTCGTTTTGTTCATCAAATTTAAGTAGATAACTCATCAGTTGTTTGCATCAGAGCGATAATTTTTGAGATAGTTATTAAAACTGTTTAAAAGTTGTCAAACGTTGTTTCTCGTTGTATATCCTTTAATTCTAGAGTTAAATTGATAAATAACGTGTACGAATTTGTTTAACGCATTTGTTTTGGTTACTCGACGTCTCCGTTCTCGTGTAGCCTACATATTGCGTTTTTTTTTTAATTTGCTTACCTGGCTAAAGGTTAGCATGTTTAAAATACGTAAGTCGTTTTGTTCATCATATTTAAGTAGATAACTCATCAGTTGTTTGCATCAGAGCGATAATTTTTGAGATAGTTATTAAAACTGTTTAAAGGTTGTCAATCGTTGTTTCTCGTTGTATATCCTTTAATTCTAGAGTTAAATTGATAAATAACGTGTACGAATTTGTTTAACGCATTTGTTTTGGTTACTCGACGTCTCCGTTCTCGTGTAGCCTACATATTGCGTTTTTTTTTTTATTTGCTTACCTGGCTAAAGGTTGGCATGTTTAAAATACGTAAGTCGTTTTGTTCATCAAATTTAAGTAGATAACTCATCAGTTGTTTGCATCAGAGCGATAATTTTTGAGATAGTTATTAAAACTGTTTAAAGGTTGTCAAACGTTGTTTCTCGTTGTATATCCTTTAATTCTAGAGTTAAATTGATAAATAACGTGTACAAATTTGTTTAACGCATTTGTTTTGGTTACTCGACGTCTCCGCTCTCGTGTAGCCTACATATTGCGTTTTTTTTTTAATTTGCTTACCTGGCTAAAGGTTAGCATGTTTAAAATACGTAAGTCGTTTTGTTCATCATATTTAAGTAGATAACTCATCAGTTGTTTGCATCAGAGCGATAATTTTTGAGATAGTTATTAAAACTGTTTAAAGGTTGTCAAACGTTGTTTCTCGTTGTATATCCTTTAATTCTAGAGTTAAATTGATAAATAACGTGTACGAATTTGTTTAACGCATTTGTTTTGGTTACTCGACGTCTCCGTTCTCGTGTAGCCTACATATTGCGTTTTTTTTTTAATTTGCTTACCGGGCTAAAGGTTAGCATGTTTAAAATACGTAAGTCGTTTTGTTCATCAAATTTAAGTAGATAACTCATCAGTTGTTTGCATCAGAGCGATAATTTTTGAGATAGTTATTAAAACTGTTTAAAGGTTGTCAAACGTTGTTTCTCGTTGTATATCCTTTAATTCTAGAGTTAAATTGATAAATAACGTGTACGAATTTGTTTAACGCATTTGTTTTGGTTACTCGACGTCTCCGTTCTCGTGTAGCCCACATATTGCGTTTTTTTTTTAATTTGCTTACCGGGCTAAAGGTTAGCATGTTTAAAATACGTAAGTCGTTTTGTTCATCATATTTAAGTAGATAACTCATCAGTTGTTTGTATCAGAGCGATAATTTTTGAGATAGTTATTAAAACTGTTTAAAGGTTGTCAAACGTTGTTTCTCGTTGTATATCCTTTAATTCTAGAGTTAAATTGATAAATAACGTGTACGAATTTGTTTAACGCATTTGTTTTGGTTACTCGACGTCTCCGTTCTCGTGTAGCCTACATATTGCGTTTTTTTTTTTAATTTGCTTACCTGGCTAAAGGTTAGCATGTTTAAAATACGTAAGTCGTTTTGTTCATCATATTTAAGTAGATAACTCATCAGTTGTTTGCATCAGAGCGATAATTTTTGAGATAGTTATTAAAACTGTTTAAAGGTTGTCAAACGTTGTTTCTCGTTGTATATCCTTTAATTCTAGAGTTAAATTGATAAATAACGTGTACGAATTTGTTTAACGCATTTGTTTTGGTTACTCGACGTCTCCGTTCTCGTATAGCCTACATATTGCGTTTTTTTTTTTAATTTGCTTACCGGGCTAAAGGTTAGCATGTTTAAAATACGTAAGTCGTTTTGTTCATCAAATTTAAGTAGATAACTCATCAGTTGTTTGCATCAGAGCGATAATTTTTGAGATAGTTATTAAAACTGTTTAAAGGTTGTCAAACGTTGTTTCTCGTTGTATATCCTTTAATTCTAGAGTTAAATTGATAAATAACGTGTACGAATTTGTTTAACGCATTTGTTTTGGTTACTCGACGTCTCCGTTCTCGTATAGCCTACATATTGCGTTTTTTTTTTTAATTTTCTTACCGGGCTAAAGGTTAGCATGTTTAAAATACGTAAGTCGTTTTGTTCATCAAATTTAAGTAGATAACTCATCAGTTGTTTCCATCAGAGCGATAATTTTTGAGATAGTTATTAAAACTGTTTAAAGGTTGTCAAACGTTGTTTCTCGTTGTATATCCTTTAATTCTAGAGTTAAATTGATAAATAACGTGTACGAATTTGTTTAACGCATTTGTTTTGGTTACTCGACGTCTCCGTTCTCGTGTAGCCTACATATTGCGTTTTTTTTTTAATTTGCTTACCGGGCTAAAGGTTAGCATGTTTAAAATACGTAAGTCGTTTTGTTCATCAAATTTAAGTAGATAACTCATCAGTTGTTTGCATCAGAGCGATAATTTTTGAGATAGTTATTAAAACTGTTTAAAAGTTGTCAAACGTTGTTTCTCGTTGTATATCCTTTAATTCTAGAGTTAAATTGATAAATAACGTGTACGAATTTGTTTAACGCATTTGTTTTCGTTACTCGACGTCTCCGTTCTCGTGTAGCCTACATATTGCGTTTTTTTTTAATTTGCTTACCTGGCTAAAGGTTAGCATGGTTAAAATACGTAAGTCGTTTTGTTCATCATATTTAAGTAGATAACTCATCAGTTGTTTGCATCAGAGCGATAATTTTTGAGATAGTTATTAAAACTGTTTAAAGGTTGTCAAACGTTGTTTCTCGTTGTATATCCTTTAATTCTAGAGTTAAATTGATAAATAACGTGTACGAATTTGTTTAACGCATTTGTTTTGGTTACTCGACGTCTCCGTTCTCGTGTAGCCTACATATTGCGTTTTTTTTTTAATTTGCTTACCTGGCTAAAGGTTAGCATGTTTAAAATACGTAAGTCGTTTTGTTCATCATATTTAAGTAGATAACTCATCAGTTGTTTGCATCAGAGCGATAATTTTTGAGATAGTTATTAAAACTGTTTAAAGGTTGTCAAACGTTGTTTCTCGTTGTATATCCTTTAATTCTAGAGTTAAATTAATAAATAACGTGTACGAATTTGTTTAACGCATTTGTTTTGGTTACTCGACGTCTCCGTTCTCGTGTAGCCTACATATTGCGTTTTTTTTTTTAATTTGCTTACCGGGCTAAAGGTTAGCATGTTTAAAATACGTAAGTCGTTTTGTTCATCATATTTAAGTAGATAACTCATCAGTTGTTTGCATCAGAGCGATAATTTTTGAGATAGTTATTAAAGCTGTTTAAAGGTTGTCAAACGTTGTTTCTCGTTGTATATCCTTTAATTCTAGAGTTAAATTGATAAATAACGTGTACGAATTTGTTTAACGCATTTGTTTTGGTTACTCGACGTCTCCGTTCTCGTGTAGCCTACATATTGCGTTTTTTTTTAAATTTGCTTACCTGGCTAAAGGTTAGCATGTTTAAAATACGTAAGTCGTTTTGTTCATCAAATTTAAGTAGATAACTCATCAGTTGTTTGCATCAGAGCGACAATTTTTGAGATAGTTATTAAAACTGTTTAAAGGTTGTCAAACGTTGTTTCTCGTTGTATATCCTTTAATTCTAGAGTTAAATTGATAAATAACGTGTACGAATTTGTTTAACGCATTTGTTTTGGTTACTCGACGTCTCCGTTCTCGTGTAGCCTACATATTGCGTTTTTTTTTTTAATTTGCTTACCTGGCTAAAGGTTAGCATGTTTAAAATACGTAAGTAGTTTTGTTCATCAAATTTAAGTAGATAACTCATCAGTTGTTTGCATCAGAGCGATAATTTTTGAGATAGTTATTAAAATTGTTTAAAGGTTGTCAAACGTTGTTTCTCGTTGTATATCCTTTAATTCTAGAGTTAAATTGATAAATAACGTGTACGAATTTGTTTAACGCATTTGTTTTGGTTACTCGACGTCTCCGTTCTCGTGTAGCCTACATATTGCGTTTTTTTTTTAATTTGCTTACCGTGCTAAAGGTTAGCATGTTTAAAATACGTAAGTCGTTTTGTTCATCAAATTTAAGTAGATAATTCATCAGTTGTTTGCATCAGAGCGATAATTTTTGAGATAGTTATTAAAATTGTTTAAAGGTTGTCAAACGTTGTTTCTCGTTGTATATCCTTTAATTCTAGAGTTAAATTGATAAATAACGTGTACGAATTTGTTTAACGCATTTGTTTTGGTTACTCGACGTCTCCGTTCTCGTGTAGCCTACATATTGCGTTTTTTTTTTAATTTGCTTACCGGGCTAAAGGTTAGCATGTTTAAAATACGTAAGTCGTTTTGTTCATCAAATTTAAGTAGATAACTCATCAGTTGTTTGCATCAGAGCGACAATTTTTGAGATAGTTATTAAAACTGTTTAAAGGTTGTCAAACGTTGTTTGTCGTTGTATATCCTTTAATTCTAGAGTTAAATTGATAAATAACGTGTACGAATTTGTTTAACGCATTTGTTTTGGTTACTCGTCGTCTCCGTTCTCGTGTAGCCTACATATTGCGTTTTTTTTTAATTTGCTTACCGGGCTAAAGGTTAGCATGTTTAAAATACGTAAGTCGTTTTGTTCATCATATTTAAGTAGATAACTCATCAGTTGTTTGCATCAGAGCGATAATTTTTGAGATATTTATTAAAACTGTTTAAAGGTTGTCAAACGTTGTTTCTCGTTGTATATCCTTTAATCCTAGAGTTAAATTGATAAATAACGTGTACGAATTTGTTTAACGTATTTGTTTTGGTTACTCGACGTCTCCGTTCTCGTGTAGCCTACATATTGCGTTTTTTTTTTTAATTTGCTTACCGGGCTAAAGGTTAGCATGTTTAAAATACGTAAGTCGTTTTGTTCATCAAATTTAAGTAGATAACTCATCAGTTGTTTGCATCAGAGCGATAATTTTTGAGATAGTTATTAAAACTGTTTAAAGGTTGTCAAACGTTGTTTCTCGTTGTATATCCTTTAATTCTAGAGTTAAATTGATAAATAACGTGTACGAATTTGTTTAACGCATTTGTTTTGGTTACTCGACGTCTCCGTTCTCGTGTAGCCTACATATTGCTTTTTTTTTTTAATTTGCTTACCGGGCTAAAGGTTAGCATGTTTAAAATACGTAAGTCGTTTTGTTCATCATATTTAAGTAGATAACTCATCAGTTGTTTGCATCAGAGCGATAATTTTTGAGATAGTTATTAAAACTGTTTAAAGGTTGTCAAACGTTGTTTCTCGTTGTATATCCTTTAATTCTAGAGTTAAATTGATAAATAACGTGTACGAATTTGTTTAACGCATTTGTTTTGGTTACTCGACGTCTCCGTTCTCGTGTAGCCTACATATTGCGTTTTTTTTTTTAATTTGCTTACCGGGCTAAAGGTTAGCATGTTTAAAATACGTAAGTCGTTTTGTTCATCAAATTTAAGTAGATAACTCATCAGTTGTTTGCATCAGAGCGACAATTTTTGAGATAGTTATTAAAACTGTTTAAAGGTTGTCAAACGTTGTTTCTCGTTGTATATCCTTTAATTCTAGAGTTAAATTGATAAATAACGTGTACGAATTTGTTTAACGCATTTGTTTTGGTTACTCGACGTCTCCGTTCTCGTGTAGCCTACATATTGCGTTTTTTTTTTTAATTTGCTTACCTGGCTAAAGGTTAGCATGTTTAAAATACGTAAGTCGTTTTGTTCATCATATTTAAGTAGATAACTCATCAGTTGTTTGCATCAGAGCGATAATTTTTGAGATAGTTATTAAAACTGTTTAAAGGTTGTCAAACGTTGTTTCTCGTTGTATATCCTTTAATTCTAGAGTTAAATTGATAAATAACGTGTACAAATTTGTTTAAAGCATTTGTTTTGGTTACTCGACGTCTCCGTTCTCGTGTAGCCTACATATTGGGTTTTTTTTTTTAATTTGCTTACCGGGCTAAAAGTTAGCATGTTTAAAATACGTAAGTCGTTTTGTTCATCAAATTTAAGTAGATAACTCATCAGTTGTTTGCATCAGAGCGACAATTTTTGAGATAGTTATTAAAACTGTTTAAAGGTTGTCAAACGTTGTTTCTCGTTGTATATCCTTTAATTCTAGAGTTAAATTGATAAATAACGTGTACGAATTTGTTTAACGCATTTGTTTTGGTTACTCGACGTCTCCGTTCTCGTGTAGCCTACATATTGCGTTTTTTTTTTAATTTGCTTACCGGGCTAAAGGTTAGCATGTTTAAAATACGTAAGTCGTTTTGTTCATCAAATTTAAGTAGATAATTCATCAGTTGTTTGCATCAGAGCGATAATTTTTGAGATAGTTATTAAAACTGTTTAAAGGTTGTCAAACGTTGTTTCTCGTTGTATATCCTTTAATTCTAGAGTTAAATTGATAAATAACGTGTACGAATTTGTTTAACGCATTTGTTTTGGTTACTCGACGTCTCCGTTCTCGTGTAGCCTACATATTGCGTTTTTTTTTTAATTTGCTTACCGGGCTAAAGGTTGGCATGTTTAAAATACGTAAGTCGTTTTGTTCATCATATTTAAGTAGATAACTCATCAGTTGTTTGCATCAGAGCGATAATTTTTGAGATAGTTATTAAAACTGTTTAAAGGTTGTCAAACGTTGTTTCTCGTTGTATATCCTTTAATTCTAGAGTTAAATTGATAAATAACGTGTACGAATTTGTTTAACGCATTTGTTTTGGTTACTCGACGTCTCCGTTCTCGTGTAGCCTACATATTGCGTTTTTTTTTTAATTTGCTTACCGGGCTAAAAGTTAGCATGTTTAAAATACGTAAGTCGTTTTGTTCATCAAATTTAAGTAGATAACTCATCAGTTGTTTGCATCAGAGCGATAATTTTTGAGATAGTTATTAAAACTGTTTAAAGGTTGTCAAACGTTGTTTCTCGTTGTATATCCTTTAATTCTAGAGTTAAATTGATAAATAACGTGTACGAATTTGTTTAACGCATTTGTTTTGGTTACTCGACGTCTCCGTTCTCGTGTAGCCTACATATTGCGTTTTTTTTTTTAATTTGCTTACCGGGCTAAAAGTTAGCATGTTTAAAATACGTAAGTCGTTTTGTTCATCAAATTTAAGTAGATAACTCATCAGTTGTTTGCATCAGAGCGATAATTTTTGAGATAGTTATTAAAACTGTTTAAAGGTTGTCAAACGTTGTTTCTCGTTGTATATCCTTTAATTCTAGAGTTAAATTGATAAATAACGTGTACGAATTTGTTTAACGCATTTGTTTTGGTTACTCGACGTCTCCGTTCTCGTGTAGCCTACATATTGCGTTTTTTTTTTAATTTGCTTACCTGGCTAAAGGTTAGCATGTTTAAAATACGTAAGTCGTTTTGTTCATCAAATTTAAGTAGATAACTCATCAGTTGTTTGCATCAGAGCGACAATTTTTGAGATAGTTATTAAAACTGTTTAAAGGTTGTCAAACGTTGTTTCTCGTTGTATATCCTTTAATTCTAGAGTTAAATTGATAAATAACGTGTACGAATTTGTTTAACGCATTTGTTTTGGTTACTCGACGTCTCCGTTCTCGTGTAGCCTACATATTGCGTTTTTTTTAATTTGCTTACCGGGCTAAAAGTTAGCATGTTTAAATACGTAAGTCGTTTTGTTCATCATATTTAAGTAGATAACTCATCAGTTGTTTGCATCAGAGCGATAATTTTTGAGATAGTTATTAAAACTGTTTAAAGGTTGTCAAACGTTGTTTCTCGTTGTATATCCTTTAATTCTAGAGTTAAATTGATAAATAACGTGTACGAATTTGTTTAACGCATTTGTTTTGGTTACTCGACGTCTCCGTTCTCGTGTAGCCTACATATTGCGTTTTTTTTTTTTAATTTGCTTACCGGGCTAAAAGTTAGCATGTTTAAAATACGTAAGTCGTTTTGTTCATCAAATTTAAGTAGATAACTCATCAGTTGTTTGCATCAGAGCGATAATTTTTGAGATAGTTATTAAAACTGTTTAAAGGTTGTCAAACGTTGTTTCTCGTTGTATATCCTTTAATTCTAGAGCTAAATTGATAAATAACGTGTACGAATTTGTTTAACGCATTTGTTTTGGTTACTCGACGTCTCCGTTCTCGTGTAGTCTACATATTGCGTTTTTTTTTTAATTTGCTTACCTGGCTAAAGGTTAGCATGTTTAAAATACGTAAGTCGTTTTGTTCATCATATTTAAGTAGATAACTCATCAGTTGTTTGCATCAGAGCGACAATTTTTGAGATAGTTATTAAAACTGTTTAAAGGTTGTCAAACGTTGTTTCTCGTTGTATATCCTTTAATTCTAGAGTTAAATTGATAAATAACGTGTACGAATTTGTTTAACGCATTTGTTTTGGTTACTCGACGTCTCCGTTCTCGTGTAGCCTATATATTGCGTTTTTTTTTTAATTTGCTTACCGGGCTAAAGGTTAGCATGTTTAAAATACGTAAGTCGTTTTGTTCATCAAATTTAAGTAGATAACTCATCAGTTGTTTGCATCAGAGCGATAATTTTTGAGATAGTTATTAAAACTGTTTAAAGGTTGTCAAACGTTGTTTCTCGTTGTATATCCTTTAATTCTAGAGTTAAATTGATAAATAACGTGTACAAATTTGTTTAACGCATTTGTTTTGGTTACTCGACGTCTCCGTTCTCGTGTAGCCTACATATTGCGTTTTTTTTTTTAATTTGCTTACCGGGCTAAAGGTTAGCATGTTTAAAATACGTAAGTCGTTTTGTTCATCAAATTTAAGTAGATAACTCATCAGTTGTTTGCATCAGAGCGATAATTTTTGAGATAGTTATTAAAACTGTTTAAAGGTTGTCAAACGTTGTTTCTCGTTGTATATCCTTTAATTCTAGAGTTAAATTGATAAATAACGTGTACAAATTTGTTTAACGCATTTGTTTTGGTTACTCGACGTCTCCGTTCTCGTGTAGCCTACATATTGCGTTTTTTTTTTAATTTGCTTACCGGGCTAAAAGTTAGCATGTTTAAAATACGTAAGTCGTTTTGTTCATCAAATTTAAGTAGATAACTCATCAGTTGTTTGCATCAGAGCGACAATTTTTGAGATAGTTATTAAAACTGTTTAAAGGTTGTCAAACGTTGTTTCTCGTTGTATATCCGTTAATTCTAGAGTTAAATTGATAAATAACGTGTACGAATTTGTTTAACGCATTTGTTTTGGTTACTCGACGTCTCCGTTCTCGTGTAGCCTACATATTGCGTTTTTTTTTAATTTGCTTACCTGGCTAAAGGTTAGCATGTTTAAAATACGTAAGTCGTTTTGTTCATCATATTTAAGTAGATAACTCATCAGTTGTTTGCATCAGAGCGATAATTTTTGAGATAGTTATTAAAACTGTTTAAAGGTTGTCAAACGTTGTTTCTCGTTGTATATCCTTTAATTCTAGAGTTAAATTGATAAATAACGTGTACGAATTTGTTTAACGCATTTGTTTTGGTTACTCGACGTCTCCGTTCTCGTGTAGCCTACATATTGCGTTTTTTTTTTAATTTGCTTACCTGGCTAAAGGTTAGCATGTTTAAAATACGTAAGTCGTTTTGTTCATCATATTTAAGTAGATAACTCATCAGTTGTTTGCATCAGAGCGATAATTTTTGAGATAGTTATTAAAACTGTTTAAAGGTTGTCAAACGTTGTTTCTCGTTGTATATCCTTTAATTCTAGAGTTAAATTGATAAATAACGTGTACGAATTTGTTTAACGCATTTGTTTTGGTTACTCGACGTCTCCGTTCCCGTGTAGCCTACATATTGCGTTTTTTTTTTAATTTGCTTACCGGGCTAAAGGTTAGCATGTTTAAAATACGTAAGTCGTTTTGTTCATCAAATTTAAGTAGATAACTCATCAGTTGTTTGCATCAGAGCGACAATTTTCGAGATAGTTATTAAAACTGTTTAAAGGTTGTCAAACGTTGTTTCTCGTTGTATATCCTTTAATTCTAGAGTTAAATTGATAAATAACGTGTACGAATTTGTTTAACGCATTTGTTTTGGTTACTCGACGTCTCCGTTCTCGTGTAGCCTACATATTGCGTTTTTTTTTTTAATTTGCTTACCGGGCTAAAGGTTAGCATGCTTAAAATACGTAAGTCGTTTTGTTCAACAAATTTAAGTAGATAACTCATCAGTTGTTTGCATCAGAGCGACAATTTTTGAGATAGTTATTAAAACTGTTTAAAGGTTGTCAAACGTTGTTTCTCGTTGTATATCCTTTAATTCTAGAGTTAAATTGATAAATAACGTGTACGAATTTGTCTAACGCATTTGTTTTGGTTACTCGACGTCTCCGTTCTCGTGTAGGCTACATATTGCGTTTTTTTTTTTAATTTGCTTACCGGGCTAAAGGTTAGCATGCTTAAAATACGTAAGTCGTTTTGTTCAACAAATTTAAGTAGATAACTCATCAGTTGTTTGCATCAGAGCGACAATTTTTGAGATAGTTATTAAAACTGTTTAAAGGTTGTCAAACGTTGTTTCTCGTTGTATGTCCTTTAATTCTAGAGTTAAATTGATAAATAACATGTACGAAGTTGTTTAACGCATTTGTTTTGGTTACTCGACGTCTCCGTTCTCGTGTAGCCTACATATTGCGTTTTTTTTTAATTTGCTTACCGGGCTAAAGGTTAGCATGTTTAAAATACGTAAGTCGTTTTGTTCATCATATTTAAGTAGATAACTCATCAGTTGTTTGCATCAGAGCGATAATTTTTGAGATAGTTATTAAACTGTTTAAAGGTTGTCAAACGTTGTTTCTCGTTGTATATCCTTTAATTCTAGAGTTAAATTGATAAATAACGTGTACGAATTTGTTTAACGCATTTCTTTTGGTTACTCGACGTCTCCGTTCTCGTGTAGCCTACATATTGCGTTTTTTTTTTAATTTGCTTACCGGGCTAAAGGTTAGCATGTTTAAAATACGTAGGTCGTTTTGTTCAACAAATTTAAGTAGATGACTCATCAGTTGTTTGCATCAGAGCGACAATTTTTGAGATAGTTATTAAAACTGTTTAAAGGTTGTCAAACGTTGTTTCTCGTTGTATATCCTTTAATTCTAGAGTTAAATTGATAAATAACGTGTACGAATTTGTTTAACGCATTTGTTTTGGTTACTCGACGTCTCCGTTCTCGTGTAGCCTACATATTGCGTTTTTTTTTTAATTTGCTTACCGGGCTAAAGGTTAGCATGTTTAAAATACGTAAGTCGTTTTGTTCATCAAATTTAAGTAGATAACTCATCAGTTGTTTGCATCAGAGCGACAATTTTTGAGATAGTTATTAAAACTGTTTAAAGGTTGTCAAACGTTGTTTCTCGTTGTATATCCTTTAATTCTAGAGTTAAATTGATAAATAACGTGTACGAATTTGTTTAACGCATTTGTTTTGGTTACTCGACGTCTCCGTTCTCGTGTAGCCTACATATTGCGTTTTTTTTTTAATTTGCTTACCGGGCTAAAGGTTAGCATGTTTAAAATACGTAAGTCGTTTTGTTCATCAAATTTAAGTAGATAACTCATCAGTTGTTTGCATCAGAGCGATAATTTTTGAGATAGTTATTAAAACTGTTTAAAGGTTGTCAAACGTTGTTTCTCGTTGTATATCCTTTAATTCTAGAGTTAAGTTGATAAATAACGTGTACGAATTTGTTTAACGCATTTGTTTTGGTTACTCGACGTCTCCGTTCTCGTGTAGCCTACATATTGCGTTTTTTTTTAATTTGCTTACCGGGCTAAAGGTTAGCATGCTTAAAATACGTAAGTCGTTTTGTTCAACAAATTTAAGTAGATAACTCATCAGTTGTTTGCATCAGAGCGACAATTTTTGAGATAGTTATTAAAACTGTTTAAAGGTTGTCAAACGTTGTTTCTCGTTGTATATCCTTTAATTCTAGAGTTAAATTGATAAATAACGTGTACGAATTTGTTTAACGCATTTGTTTTGGTTACTCGACGTCTCCGTTCTCGTGTAGCCTACATATTGCGTTTTTTTTTTAATTTGCTTACCGGGCTAAAGGTTAGCATGTTTAAAATACGTAAGTCGTTTTGTTCATCATATTTAAGTAGATAACTCATCAATTGTTTGCATCAGAGCGATAATTTTTGAGATAGTTATTAAAACTGTTTAAAGGTTGTCAAACGTTGTTTCTCGTTGTATATCCTTTAATTCTAGAGTTAAATTGATAAATAACGTGTACGAATTTGTTTAACGCATTTGTTTTGGTTACTCGACGTCTCCGTTCTCGTGTAGCCTACATATTGCGTTTTTTTTTTAATTTGCTTACCGGGCTAAAGGTTAGCATGTTTAAAATACGTAAGTCGTTTTGTTCAACAAATTTAAGTAAATAACTCATCAGTTGTTTGCATCAGAGCGACAGTTTTTGAGATAGTTATTAAAACTGTTTAAAGGTTGTCAAACGTTGTTTCTCGTTGTATATCTTTTAATTCTAGAGTTAAATTGATAAATAACGTGTACGAATTTGTTTAACGCATTTGTTTTGGTTACTCGACGTCTCCGTTCTCGTGTAGCCTACATATTGCGTTTTTTTTTAAATTAGCTTACCGGGCTAAAGGTTAGCATGTTTAAAATACGTAAGTCGTTTTGTTCATCAAATTTAAGTAGATAACTCATCAGTTGTTTGCATCAGAGCGACAATTTTTGAGATAGTTATTAAAACTGTTTAAAGGTTGTCAAACGTTGTTTCTCGTTGTATATCCTTTAATTCTATAGTTAAATTGATAAATAACGTGTACGAATTTGTTTAACGCATTTGTTTTGGTTACTCGACGTCTCCGTTCTCGTGTAGCCTACATATTGCGTTTTTTTTTTTTTAATTTGCTTACCGGGCTAAAGGTTAGCATGTTTAAAATACGTAAGTCGTTTTGTTCATCATATTTAAGTAGATAACTCTTCAGTTGTTTGCATCAGAGCGATAATTTTTGAGATAGTTATTAAAACTGTTTAAAGGTTGTCAAACGTTGTTTCTCGTTGTATATCCTTTAATTCTAGAGTTAAATTGATAAATAACGTGTACGAATTTGTTTAACGCATTTGTTTTGGTTACTCGACGTCTCCGTTCTCGTGTAGCCTACATATTGCGTTTTTTTTTTAATTTGCTTACCGGGCTAAAGGTTAGCATGCTTAAAATACGTAAGTCGTTTTGTTCATCATATTTAAGTAGATAACTCATCAGTTGTTTGCATCAGAGCGATAATTTTTGAGATAGTTATTAAAACTGTTTAAAGGTTGTCAAACGTTGTTTCTCGTTGTATATCCTTTAATTCTAGAGTTAAATTGATAAATAACGTGTACGAATTTGTTTAACGCATTTGTTTTGGTTACTCGACGTCTACGTTCTCGTGTAGCCTACATATTGCGTTTTTTTTTTAATTTGCTTACCGGGCTAAAGGTTAGCATGTTTAAAATACGTAAGTCGTTTTGTTCATCATATTTAAGTAGATAACTCATCAGTTGTTTGCATCAGAGCGACAATTTTTGAGATAGTTATTAAAACTGTTTAAAGGTTGTCAAACGTTGTTTCTCGTTGTATATCCTTTAATTCTAGAGTTAAATTGATAAATAACGTGTACGAATTTGTTTAACGCATTTGTTTTGGTTACTCGACGTCTCCGTTCTCGTGTAGCCTACATATTGCGTTTTTTTTTTAAATTTGCTTACCGGGCTAAAGGTTAGCATGTTTAAAATACGTAAGTCGTTTTGTTAATCAAATTTAAGTCGATAACTCATCAGTTGTTTGCATCAGAGCGATAATTTTTGAGATAGTTATTAAAACTGTTTAAAGGTTGTCAAACGTTGTTTCTCGTTGTATATCCTTTAATTCTAGAGTTAAATTGATAAATAACGTGTACGAATTTGTTTAACGCATTTGTTTTGGTTACTCGACGTCTCCGTTCTCGTGTAGCCTACATATTGCGTTTTTTTTTTAATTTGCTTACCGGGCTAAAGGTTAGCATGTTTAAAATACGTAAGTCAAATTTAAGTAGATAACTCATCAGTTGTTTGCATCAGAGCGACAATTTTTGAGATAGTTATTAAAACTGTTTAAAGGTTGTCAAACGTTGTTTCTCGTTGTATATCCTTTAATCCTAGAGTTAAATTGATAAATAACGTGTACGAATTTGTTTAACGCATTTGTTTTGGTTACTCGACGTCTCCGTTCTCGTGTAGCCTACATATTGCGTTTATTTTTTAATTTGCTTACCGGGCTAAAGGTTAGCATGTTTAAAATACGTAAGTCGTTTTGTTCATCAAATTTAAGTAGATAACTCATCAGTTGTTTGCATCAGAGCGATAATTTTTGAGATAGTTATTAAAACTGTTTAAAGGTTGTCAAACGTTGTTTCTCGTTGTATATCCTTTAATTCTAGAGTTAAGTGTAGCCTACATATTGCGTTTTTTTTTTAATTTGCTTACCGGGCTAAAGGTTAGCATGTTTAAAATACGTAAGTCGTTTTGTTCATCAAATTTAAGTAGATAACTCATCAGTTGTTTGCATCAGAGGGATAATTTTTGAGATATTTATTCAAACTGTTTAAAGGTTGTCAAACGTTGTTTCTCGTTGTATATCCTTTAATTCTAGAGTTAAATTGATAAATAACGTGTACGAATTTGTTTAACGCATTTGTTTTGGTTACTCGACGTCTCCGTTCTCGTGTAGCCTACATATTGCGTTTTTTTTTTTAATTTGCTTACCGGGCTAAAGGTTAGCATGTTTAAAATACGTAAGTCGTTTTGTTCATCAAATTTAAGTAGATAACTCATCAGTTGTTTGCATCAGAGCGACAATTTTTGAGATAGTTATTAAAACTGTTTAAAGGTTGTCAAACGTTGTTTCTCGTTGTATATCCTTTAATTCTAGAGTTAAATTGATAAATAACGTGTACGAATTTGTTTAACGCATTTGTTTTGGTTACTCGACGTCTCCGTTCTCGTGTAGCCTACATATTGCGTTTTTTTTTAATTTGCTTACCGGGCTAAAGGTTAGCATGTTTAAAATACGTAAGTCGTTTTGTTCAACAAATTTAAGTAGATAATTCATCAGTTGTTTGCATCAGAGCGATAATTTTTGAGATAGTTATTAAAACTGTTTAAAGGTTGTCAAACGTTGTTTCTCGTTGTATATCCTTTATTCCTAGAGTTAAATTGATAAATAACGTGTACGAATTTGTTTAACGCATTTGTTTTGGTTACTCGACGTCTCCGTTCTCGTGTAGCCTACATATTGCGTTTTTTTTTTAATTTGCTTACCGGGCTAAAGGTTAGCATGTTTAAAATACGTAAGTCGTTTTGTTCATCAAATTTAAGTAGATAACTCATCAGTTGTTTGCATCAGAGCGATAATTTTTGAGATAGTTATTAAAACTGTTTAAAGGTTGTCAAACGTTGTTTCTCGTTGTATATCCTTTAATTCTAGAGTTAAGTGTAGCCTACATATTGCGTTTTTTTTTAATTTGCTTACCGGGCTAAAGGTTAGCATGTTTAAAATACGTAAGTCGTTTTGTTCATCAAATTTAAGTAGATAACTCATCAGTTGTTTGCATCAGAGGGATAATTTTTGAGATAGTTATTCAAACTGTTTAAAGGTTGTCAAACGTTGTTTCTCGTTGTATATCCTTTAATTCTAGAGTTAAATTGATAAATAACGTGTACGAATTTGTTTAACGCATTTGTTTTGGTTACTCGACGTCTCCGTTCTCGTGTAGCCTACATATTGCGTTTTTTTTTTTAATTTGCTTACCGGGCTAAAGGTTAGCATGTTTAAAATACGTAAGTCGTTTTGTTCATCAAATTTAAGTAGATAACTCATCAGTTGTTTGCATCAGAGCGACAATTTTTGAGATAGTTATTAAAACTGTTTAAAGGTTGTCAAACGTTGTTTCTCGTTGTATATCCTTTAATTCTAGAGTTAAATTGATAAATAACGTGTACGAATTTGTTTAACGCATTTGTTTTGGTTACTCGACGTCTCCGTTCTCGTGTAGCCTACATATTGCGTTTTTTTTAAATTTGCTTACCGGGCTAAAGGTTAGCATGTTTAAAATACGTAAGTCGTTTTGTTCAACAAATTTAAGTAGATAATTCATCAGTTGTTTGCATCAGAGCGATAATTTTTGAGATAGTTATTAAAACTGTTTAAAGGTTGTCAAACGTTGTTTCTCGTTGTATATCCTTTAATTCTAGAGTTAAATTGATAAATAACGTGTACGAATTTGTTTAACGCATTTGTTTTGGTTACTCGACGTCTCCGTTCTCGTGTAGCCTACATATTGCGTTTTTTTTTTTTAATTTGCTTACCGGGCTAAAGGTTAGCATGTTTAAAATACGTAAGTCGTTTTGTTCATCAAATTTAAGTAGATAACTCATCAGTTGTTTGCATCAGAGCGACAATTTTTGAGATAGTTATTAAAACTGTTTAAAGGTTGTCAAACGTTGTTTCTCGTTGTATATCCTTTAATTCTAGAGTTAAATTGATAAATAACGTGTACGAATTTGTTTAACGCATTTGTTTTGGTTACTCGACGTCTCCGTTCTCGTGTAGCCTACATATTGCGTTTTTTTTTAATTTGCTTACCGGGCTAAAGGTTAGCATGTTTAAAATACGTAAGTCGTTTTGTTCAACAAATTTAAGTAGATAATTCATCAGTTGTTTGCATCAGAGCGATAATTTTTGAGATAGTTATTAAAACTGTTTAAAGGTTGTCAAACGTTGTTTCTCGTTGTATATCCTTTAATTCTGGAGTTAAATTGATAAATAACGTGTACGAATTTGTTTAACGCATTTGTTTTGGTTACTCGACGTCTCCGTTCTCGTGTAGCCTACATATTGCGTTTTTTTTTTAATTTGCTTTCCGGGCTAAAGGTTAGCATGTTTAAAATACGTAAGTCGTTTTGTTCATCAAATTTAAGTAGATAACTCATCAGTTGTTTGCATCAGAGCGACAATTTTTGAGATAGTTATTAAAACTGTTTAAAGGTTGTCAAACGTTGTTTCTCGTTGTTTAAAATACGTAAGCCGTTTTGTTCAACAAATTTGAGTAGATAACTCATCAGTTGTTTGCATCAGAGCGATAATTTTTGAGATAGTTATTAAAACTGTTTAAAGGTTGTCAAACGTTGTTTCTCGTTGTATATCCTTTAATTCTAGAGTTAAATTGATAAATAACGTGTACGAATTTGTTTAACGCATTTGTTTTGGTTACTCGACGTCTCCGTTCTCGTGTAGCCTACATATTGCGTTTTTTTTTTTAATTTGCTTACCGGGCTAAAGGTTAGCATGTTTAAAATACGTAAGTCGTTTTGTTCATCAAATTTAAGTAGATAACTCATCAGTTGTTTGCATCAGAGCGACAATTTTTGAGATAGTTATTAAAACTGTTTAAAGGTTGTCAAACGTTGTTTCTCGTTGTATATCCTTTAATTCTAGAGTTAAATTGATAAATAACGTGTACGAATTTGTTTAACGCATTTGTTTTGGTTACTCGACGTCTCCGTTCTCGTGTAGCCTACATATTGGGTTTTTTTTTAATTTGCTTACCGGGCTAAAGGTTAGCATGTTTAAAATACGTAAGTCGTTTTGTTCATCAAATTTAAGTAGATAACTCATCAGTTGTTTGCATCAGAGGGATAATTTTTGAGATAGTTATTCAAACTGTTTAAAGGTTGTCAAACGTTGTTTCTCGTTGTATATCCTTTAATTCTAGAGTTAAATTGATAAATAACGTGTACGAATTTGTTTAACGCATTTGTTTTGGTTACTCGACGTCTCCGTTCTCGTGTAGCCTACATATTGCGTTTTTTTTTTAATTTGCTTACCGGGCTAAAGGTTAGCATGTTTAAAATACGTAAGTCGTTTTGTTCAACAAATTTAAGTAGATAACTCATCAGTTGTTTGCATCAGAGCGATAATTTTTGAGATAGTTATTAAAACTGTTTAAAGGTTGTCAAACGTTGTTTCTCGTTGTATATCCTTTAATTCTAGAGCTAAATTGATAAATAACGTGTACGAATTTGTTTAACGCATTTGTTTTGGTTACTCGAGGTCTCCGTTCTCGTGTAGCCTACATATTGCGTTTTTTTTTTAATTTGCTTACCGGGCTAAAGGTTAGCATGTTTAAAATACGTAAGTCGTTTTGTTCATCAAATTTAAGTAGATAACTCATCAGTTGTTTGCATCAGAGCGATAATTTTTGAGATAGTTATTAAAACTGTTTAAAGGTTGTCAAACGTTGTTTCTCGTTGTATATCCTTTAATTCTAGAGTTAAATTGATAAATAACGTGTACGAATTTGTTTAACGCATTTGTTTTGGTTACTCGACGTCTCCGTTCTCGTGTAGCCTACATATTGCATTTTTTTTTTAATTTGCTTACCGGGCTAAAGGTTAGCATGTTTAAAATACGTAAGTCGTTTTGTTCATCAAATTTAAGTAGATAACTCATCAGTTGTTTGCATCAGAGCGATAATTTTTGAGATAGTTATTAAAACTGTTTAAAGGTTGTCAAACGTTGTTTCTCGTTGTATATCCTTTAATTCTAGAGTTAAATTGATAAATAACGTGTACGAATTTGTTTAACGCATTTGTTTTGGTTACTCGACGTCTCCGTTCTCGTGTAGCCTACATATTGCGTTTGTTTTTTAATTTGCTTTCCGGGCTAAAGGTTAGCATGTTTAAAATACGTAAGTCGTTTTGTTCATCATATATAAGTAGATAACTCATCAGTTGTTTGCATCAGAGCGATAATTTTTGAGATAGTTATTAAAACTGTTTAAAGGTTGTCAAACGTTGTTTCTCGTTGTATATCCTTTAATTCTAGAGTTAAATTGATAAATAACGTGTACGAATTTGTTTAACGCATTTGTTTTGGTTACTCGACGTCTCCGTTCTCGTGTAGCCTACATATTGCGTTTTTTTTTTAATTTGCTTACCGGGCTAAAGGTTAGCATGCTTAAAATACGTAAGTCGTTTTGTTCAACAAATTTAAGTAGATAACTCATCAGTTGTTTGCATCAGAGCGATAATTTTTGAGATAGTTATTAAAACTGTTTAAAGGTTGTCAAACGTTGTTTCTCGTTGTATATCCTTTAATTCTAGAGTTAAATTGATAAATAACGTGTACGAATTTGTTTAACGCATTTGTTTTGGTTACTCGAAGTCTCCGTTCTCGTGTAGCCTACATATTGCGTTTTTTTTTTTTAATTTGCTTACCGGGCTAAAGGTTAGCATGTTTAAAATACGTAAGTCGTTTTGTTCATCAAATTTAAGTAGATAACTCATCAGTTGTTTGCATCAGAGCGACAATTTTTGAGATAGTTATTAAAACTGTTTAAAGGTTGTCAAACGTTGTTTCTCGTTGTATATCCTTTAATTCTAGAGTTAAATTGATAAATAACGTGTACGAATTTGTTTAACGCATTTGTTTTGGTTACTCGACGTCTCCGTTCTCGTGTAGCCTACATATTGCGTTTTTTTTTTAATTTGCTTACCGGGCTAAAGGTTAGCATGCTTAAAATACGTAAGTCGTTTTGTTCATCATATTTAAGTAGATAACTCATCAGTTATTTGCATCAGAGCGATAATTTTTGAGATAGTTATTAAAACTGTTTAAAGGTTGTCAAACGTTGTTTCTCGTTGTATATCTTTAATTCTAGAGTTAAATTGATAAATAACGTGTACGAATTTTTTTAACGCATTTGTTTTGGTTACTCGACGTCTCCGTTCTCGTGTAGCCTACATATTGCGTTTTTTTTTTAATTTGCTTACCGGGCTAAAGGTTAGCATGTTTAAAATACGTAAGTCGTTTTGTTCATAAAATTTAAGTAGATAACTCATCAGTTGTTTGCATCAGAGCGACAATTTTTGAGATAGTTATTAAAACTGTTTAAAAGTTGTCAAACGTTGTTTCTCGTTGTATATCCTTTAATTCTAGAGTTAAATTGATAAATAACGTGTACGAATTTGTTTAACGCATTTGTTTTGGTTACTCGACGTCTCCGTTCTCGTGTAGCCTACATATTGCGTTTTTTTTTTTAATTTGCTTACCGGGCTAAAGGTTAGCATGTTTAAAATAAGTAAGTCGTTTTGTTCATCAAATTTAAGTAGATAACTCAGCAGTTGTTTGCATCAGAGCGACAATTTTTGAGATAGTTATTAAAACTGTTTAAAGGTTGTCAAACGTTGTTTCTCGTTGTATATCCTTTAATTCTAGAGTTAGATTGATAAATAACGTGTACGAATTTGTTTAACGCATTTGTTTTGGTTACTCGATGTCTCCGTTCTCGTGTACCCTACATATTGCGTTTTTTTTTTAATTTGCTTACCGGGCTAAAGGTTAGCATGCTTAAAATACGTAAGTCGTTTTGTTCAACAAATTTAAGTAGATAACTCATCAGTTGTTTGCATCAGAGCGATAATTTTTGAGATAGTTATTAAAACTGTTTAAAGGTTGTCAAACGTTGTTTCTCGTTGTATATCCTTTAATTCTAGAGTTAAATTGATAAATAACGTGTACGAATTTGTTTAACGCATTTGTTTTGGTTACTCGAAGTCTCCGTTCTCGTGTAGCCTACATATTGCGTTTTTTTTTTAATTTGCTTACCGGGCTAAAGGTTAGCATGTTTAAAATACGTAAGTCGTTTTGTTCATCAAATTTAAGTAGATAACTCATCAGTTGTTTGCATCAGAGCGACAATTTTTGAGATAGTTATTAAAACTGTTTAAAGGTTGTCAAACGTTGTTTCTCGTTGTATATCCTTTAATTCTAGAGTTAAATTGATAAATAACGTGTACGAATTTGTTTAACGCATTTGTTTTGGTTACTCGACGTCTCCGTTCTCGTGTAGCCTACATATTGCGTTTTTTTTTTAATTTGCTTACCGGGCTAAAGGTTAGCATGCTTAAAATACGTAAGTCGTTTTGTTCATCATATTTAAGTAGATAACTCATCAGTTATTTGCATCAGAGCGATAATTTTTGAGATAGTTATTAAAACTGTTTAAAGGTTGTCAAACGTTGTTTCTCGTTGTATATCCTTTAATTCTAGAGTTAAATTGATAAATAACGTGTACGAATTTTTTTAACGCATTTGTTTTGGTTACTCGACGTCTCCGTTCTCGTGTAGCCTACATATTGCGTTTTTTTTTTTAATTTGCTTACCGGGCTAAAGGTTAGCATGTTTAAAATACGTAAGTCGTTTTGTTCATAAAATTTAAGTAGATAACTCATCAGTTGTTTGCATCAGAGCGACAATTTTTGAGATAGTTATTAAAACTGTTTAAAGGTTGTCAAACGTTGTTTCTCGTTGTATATCCTTTAATTCTAGAGTTAAATTGATAAATAACGTGTACGAATTTGTTTAACGCATTTGTTTTGGTTACTCGACGTCTCCGTTCTCGTGTAGCCTACATATTGCGTTTTTTTTTTAAATTTGCTTACCGGGCTAAAGGTTAGCATGTTTAAAATACGTAAGTCGTTTTGTTCATCAAATTTAAGTAGATAACTCATCAGTTGTTTGCATCAGAGCGACAATTTTTGAGATAGTTATTAAAACTGTTTAAAGGTTGTCAAACGTTGTTTCTCGTTGTATATCCTTTAATTCTAGAGTTAAATTGATATATAACGTGTACGAATTTGTTTAACGCATTTGTTTTGGTTACTCCACGTCTCCGTTCTCGTGTAGCCTACATATTGCGTTTTTTTTTTAATTTGCTTACCGGGCTAAAGGTTAGCATGTTTAAAATACGTAAGTCGTTTTGTTCATCAAATTTAAGTAGATAACTCATCAGTTGTTTGCATCAGAGCGATAATTTTTGAGATAGTTATTAAAACTGTTTAAAGGTTGTCAAACGTTGTTTCTCGTTGTATATCCTTTAATTCTAGAGTTAAGTTGATAAATAACGTGTACGAATTTGTTTAACGCATTTGTTTTGGTTACTCGACGTCTCCGTTCTCGTGTAGCCTACATATTGCGTTTTTTTTTAATTTGCTTACCGGGCTAAAGGTTAGCATGCTTAAAATACGTAAGTCGTTTTGTTCAACAAATTTAAGTAGATAACTCATCAGTTGTTTGCATCAGAGCGACAATTTTTGAGATAGTTATTAAAACTGTTTAAAGGTTGTCAAACGTTGTTTCTCGTTGTATATCCTTTAATTCTAGAGTTAAATTGATAAATAACGTGTACGAATTTGTTTAACGCATTTGTTTTGGTTACTCGACGTCTCCGTTCTCGTGTAGCTTACATATTGCGTTTTTTTTTTAATTTGCTTACCGGGCTAAAGGTTAGCATGTTTAAAATACGTAAGTCGTTTTGTTCATCATATTTAAGTAGATAACTCATCAATTGTTTGCATCAGAGCGATAATTTTTGAGATAGTTATTAAAACTGTTTAAAGGTTGTCAAACGTTTTTTCTCGTTGTATATCCTTTAATTCTAGAGTTAAATTGATAAATAACGTGTACGAATTTGTTTAACGCATTTGTTTTGGTTACTCGACGTCTCCGTTCTCGTGTAGCCTACATATTGCGTTTTTTTTTTAATTTGCTTACCGGGCTAAAGGTTAGCATGTTTAAAATACGTAAGTCGTTTTGTTCAACAAATTTAAGTAAATAACTCATCAGTTGTTTGCATCAGAGCGACAGTTTTTGAGATAGTTATTAAAACTGTTTAAAGGTTGTCAAACGTTGTTTCTCGTTGTATATCTTTTAATTCTAGAGTTAAATTGATAAATAACGTGTACGAATTTGTTTAACACATTTGTTTTGGTTACTCGACGTCTCCGTTCTCGTGTAGCCTACATATTGCGTTTTTTTTTAAATTTGCTTACCGGGCTAAAGGTTAGCATGTTTAAAATACGTAAGTCGTTTTGTTCATCAAATTTAAGTAGATAACTCATCAGTTGTTTGCATCAGAGCGACAATTTTTGAGATAGTTATTAAAACTGTTTAAAGGTTGTCAAACGTTGTTTCTCGTTGTATATCCTTTAATTCTATAGTTAAATTGATAAATAACGTGTACGAATTTGTTTAACGCATTTGTTTTGGTTACTCGACGTCTCCGTTCTCGTGTAGCCTACATATTGCGTTCTTTTTTTTTTTAATTTGCTTACCGGGCTAAAGGTTAGCATGTTTAAAATACGTAAGTCGTTTTGTTCATCATATTTAAGTAGATAACTCATCAGTTGTTTGCATCAGAGCGATAATTTTTGAGATAGTTATTAAAACTGTTTAAAGGCTGTCAAACGTTGTTTCTCGTTGTATATCCTTTAATTCTAGAGTTAAATTGATAAATAACGTGTACGAATTTGTTTAACGCATTTGTTTTGGTTACTCGACGTCTCCGTTCTCGTGTAGCCTACATATTGCGTTTTTTTTTTTTAATTTGCTTACCGGCTAAAGGTTAGCATGTTTAAAATACGTAAGTCGTTTTGTTCATCATATTTAAGTAGATAACTCATCAGTTGTTTGCATCAGAGCGATAATTTTTGAGATAGTTATTAAAACTGTTTAAAGGTTGTCAAACGTTGTTTCTCGTTGTATATCCTTTAATTCTAGAGTTAAATTGATAAATAACGTGTACGAATTTGTTTAACGCATTTGTTTTGGTTACTCGACGTCTCCGTTCTCGTGTAGCCTACATATTGCGTTTTTTTTTTAATTTGCTTACCGGGCTAAAGGTTAGCATGTTTAAAATACGTAAGTCGTTTTGTTCATCATATTTAAGTAGATAACTCATCAGTTGTTTGCATCAGAGCGATAATTTTTGAGATAGTTATTAAAACTGTTTAAAGGTTGTCAAACGTTGTTTCTCGTTGTATATCCTTTAATTCTAGAGTTAAGTGTAGCCTACATATTGCGTTTTTTTTTAATTTGCTTACCGGGCTAAAGGTTAGCATGTTTAAAATACGTAAGTCGTTTTGTTCATCAAATTTAAGTAGATAACTCATCAGTTGTTTGCATCAGAGGGATAATTTTTGAGATAGTTATTCAAACTGTTTAAAGGTTGTCAAACGTTGTTTCTCGTTGTATATCCTTTAATTCTAGAGTTAAATTGATAAATAACGTGTACGAATTTGTTTAACGCATTTGTTTTGGTTACTCGACGTCTCCGTTCTCGTGTAGCCTACATATTGCGTTTTTTTTTTTAATTTGCTTACCGGGCTAAAGGTTAGCATGTTTAAAATACGTAAGTCGTTTTGTTCATCAAATTTAAGTAGATAACTCATCAGTTGTTTGCATCAGAGCGACAATTTTTGAGATAGTTATTAAAACTGTTTAAAGGTTGTCAAACGTTGTTTCTCGTTGTATATCCTTTAATTCTAGAGTTAAATTGATAAAGACCGTGTACGAATTTGTTTAACGCATTTGTTTTGGTTACTCGACGTCTCCGTTCTCGTGTAGCCTACATATTGCGTTTTTTTTTAATTTGCTTACCGGGCTAAAGGTTAGCATGTTTAAAATACGTAAGTCGTTTTGTTCAACAAATTTAAGTAGATAATTCATCAGTTGTTTGCATCAGAGCGATAATTTTTGAGATAGTTATTAAAACTGTTTAAAGGTTGTCAAACGTTGTTTCTCGTTGTATATCCTTTAATTCTGGAGTTAAATTGATAAATAACGTGTACGAATTTGTTTAACGCATTTGTTTTGGTTACTCGACGTCTCCGTTCTCGTGTAGCCTACATATTGCGTTTTTTTTTTAATTTGCTTACCGGGCTAAAGGTTAGCATGTTTAAAATACGTAAGTCGTTTTGTTCATCAAATTTAAGTAGATAACTCATCAGTTGTTTGCATCAGAGCGACAATTTTTGAGATAGTTATTAAAACTGTTTAAAGGTTGTCAAACGTTGTTTCTCGTTGTTTAAAATACGTAAGCCGTTTTGTTCAACAAATTTGAGTAGATAACTCATCAGTTGTTTGCATCAGAGCGATAATTTTTGAGATAGTTATTAAAACTGTTTAAAGGTTGTCAAACGTTGTTTCTCGTTGTATATCCTTTAATTCTAGAGTTAAATTGATAAATAACGTGTACGAATTTGTTTAACGCATTTGTTTTAGTTACTCGACGTCTCCGTTCTCGTGTAGCCTACATATTGCGTTTTTTTTTTAATTTGCTTACCGGGCTAAAGGTTAGCATGTTTAAAATACGTAAGTCGTTTTGTTCAACAAATTTAAGTAGATAATTCATCAGTTGTTTGCATCAGAGCGATAATTTTTGAGATAGTTATTAAAACTGTTTAAATGTTGTCAAACGTTGTTTCTCGTTGTATATCCTTTAATTCTAGAGTTAAATTGATAAATAACGTGTACGAATTTGTTTAAAGCATTTGTTTTGGTTACTCACGTCTCCGTTCTCGTGTAGCCTACATATTGCGTTTTTTTTTTAATTTGCCTACCGGGCTAAAGGTTAGCATGTTTAAAATACGTAAGTCGTTTTGTTCATCAAATTTAAGTAGATAACTCATCAGTTGTTTGCATCAGAGCGACAATTTTTGAGATAGTTATTAAAACTGTTTAAAGGTTGTCAAACGTTGTTTCTCGTTGTATATCCTTTAATTCTAGAGTTAAATTCATAAATAACGTGTACGAATTTGTTTAACGCATTTGTTTTGGTTACTCGACGTCTCCGTTCTCGTGTAGCCTACATATTGGGTTTTTTTTTAATTTGCTTACCGGGCTAAAGGTTAGCATGTTTAAAATACGTAAGTCGTTTTGTTCATCAAATTTAAGTAGATAACTCATCAGTTGTTTGCATCAGAGGGATAATTTTTGAGATAGTTATTCAAACTGTTTAAAGGTTGTCAAACGTTGTTTCTCGTTGTATATCCTTTAATTCTAGAGTTAAATTGATAAATAACGTGTACGAATTTGTTTAACGCATTTGTTTTGGTTACTCGACGTCTCCGTTCTCGTGTAGCCTACATATTGCGTTTTTTTTTTAATTTGCTTACCGGGCTAAAGGTTAGCATGTTTAAAATACGTAAGTCGTTTTGTTCAACAAATTAAGTAGATAACTCATCAGTTGTTTGCATCAGAGCGATAATTTTTGAGATAGTTATTAAAACTGTTTAAAGGTTGTCAAACGTTGTTTCTCGTTGTATATCCTTTAATTCTAGAGCTAAATTGATAAATAACGTGTACGAATTTGTTTAACGCATTTGTTTTGGTTACTCGACGTCTCCGTTCTCGTGTAGCCTACATATTGCGTTTTTTTTTTAAATTTGCTTACCGGGCTAAAGGTTAGCATGTTTAAAATACGTAAGTCGTTTTGTTCATCAAATTTAAGTAGATAACTCATCAGTTGTTTGCATCAGAGCGATAATTTTTGAGATAGTTATTAAAACTGTTTAAAGGTTGTCAAACGTTGTTTCTCGTTGTATATCCTTTAATTCTAGAGTTAAATTGATAAATAACGTGTACGAATTTGTTTAACGCATTTGTTTTGGTTACTCGACGTCTCCGTTCTCGTGTAGCCTACATATTGCATTTTTTTTTTAATTTGCTTACCGGGCTAAAGGTTAGCATGTTTAAAATACGTAAGTCGTTTTGTTCATCAAATTTAAGTAGATAACTCATCAGTTGTTTGCATCAGAGCGATAATTTTTGAGATAGTTATTAAAACTGTTTAAAGGTTGTCAAACGTTGTTTCTCGTTGTATATCCTTTAATTCTAGAGTTAAATTGATAAATAACGTGTACGAATTTGTTTAACGCATTTGTTTTGGTTACTCGACGTCTCCGTTCTCGTGTAGCCTACATATTGCGTTTTTTTTTAATTTGCTTTCCGGGCTAAAGGTTAGCATGTTTAAAATACGTAAGTCGTTTTGTTCATCATATTTAAGTAGATAACTCATCAGTTGTTTGCATCAGAGCGATAATTTTTGAGATAGTTATTAAAACTGTTTAAAGGTTGTCAAACGTTGTTTCTCGTTGTATATCCTTTAATTCTAGAGTTAAATTGATAAATAACGTGTACGAATTTGTTTAACGCATTTGTTTTGGTTACTCGACGTCTCCGTTCTCGTGTAGCCTACATATTGCGTTTTTTTTTTAATTTGCTTACCGGGCTAAAGGTTAGCATGCTTAAAATACGTAAGTCGTTTTGTTCAACAAATTTAAGTAGATAACTCATCAGCTGTTTGCATCAGAGCGATAATTTTTGAGATAGTTATTAAAACTGTTTAAAGGTTGTCAAACGTTGTTTCTCGTTGTATATCCTTTAATTCTAGAGTTAAATTGATAAATAACGTGTACGAATTTGTTTAACGCATTTGTTTTGGTTACTCGAAGTCTCCGTTCTCGTGTAGCCTACATATTGCGTTTTTTTTTTAATTTGCTTACCGGGCTAAAGGTTAGCATGTTTAAAATACGTAAGTCGTTTTGTTCATCAAATTTAAGTAGATAACTCATCAGTTGTTTGCATCAGAGCGACAATTTTTGAGATAGTTATTTAAACTGTTTAAAGGTTGTCAAACGTTGTTTCTCGTTGTATATCCTTTAATTCTAGAGTTAAATTGATAAATAACGTGTACGAATTTGTTTAACGCATTTGTTTTGGTTACTCAACGTCTCCGTTCTCGTGTAGCCTACATATTGCGTTTTTTTTTTAATTTGCTTACCGGGCTAAACGTTAGCATGCTTAAAATACGTAAGTCGTTTTGTTCATCATATTTAAGTAGATAACTCATCAGTTATTTGCATCAGAGCGATAATTTTTGAGATAGTTATTAAAACTGTTTAAAGGTTGTCAAACGTTGTTTCTCGTTGTATATCTTTAATTCTAGAGTTAAATTGATAAATAACGTGTATGAATTTTTTTAACGCATTTGTTTTGGTTACTCGACGTCTCCGTTCTCGTGTAGCCTACATATTGCGTTTTTTTTTAATTTGCTTACCGGGCTAAAAGTTAGCATGTTTAAAATACGTAAGTCGTTTTGTTCATAAAATTTAAGTAGATAACTCATCAGTTGTTTGCATCAGAGCGACAATTTTTGAGATAGTTATTAAAACTGTTTAAAGGTTGTCAAACGTTGTTTCTCGTTGTATATCCTTTAATTCTAGAGTTAAATTGATAAATAACGTGTACGAATTTGTTTAACGCATTTGTTTTGGTTACTCGACGTCTCCGTTCTCGTGTAGCCTACATATTGCGTTTTTTTTTTTAATTTGCTTACCGGGCTAAAGGTTAGCATGTTTAAAATAAGTAAGTCGTTTTGTTCATCAAATTTAAGTAGATAACTCAGCAGTTGTTTGCATCAGAGCGACAATTTTTGAGATAGTTATTAAAACTGTTTAAAGGTTGTCAAACGTTGTTTCTCGTTGTATATCCTTTAATTCTAGAGTTAAATTGATAAATAACGTGTACGAATTTGTTTAACGCATTTGTTTTGGTTACTCGATGTCTCCGTTCTCGTGTAGCCTACATATTGCGTTTTTTTTTTAATTTGCTTACCGGGCTAAAGGTTAGCATGCTTAAAATACGTAAGTCGTTTTGTTCAACAAATTTAAGTAGATAACTCATCAGTTGTTTGCATCAGAGCGATAATTTTTGAGATAGTTATTAAAACTGTTTAAAGGTTGTCAAACGTTGTTTCTCGTTGTATATCCTTTAATTCTAGAGTTAAATTGATAAATAACGTGTACGAATTTGTTTAACGCATTTGTTTTGGTTACTCGAAGTCTCCGTTCTCGTGTAGCCTACATATTGCGTTTTTTTTTTTAATTTGCTTACCGGGCTAAAAGTTAGCATGTTTAAAATACGTAAGTCGTTTTGTTCATCAAATTTAAGTAGATAACTCATCAGTTGTTTGCATCAGAGCGACAATTTTTGAGATAGTTATTAAAACTGTTTAAAGGTTGTCAAACGTTGTTTCTCGTTGTATATCCTTTAATTCTAGAGTTAAATTGATAAATAACGTGTACGAATTTGTTTAACGCATTTGTTTTGGTTACTCGACGTCTCCGTTCTCGTGTAGCCTACATATTGCGTTTTTTTTTTAATTTGCTTACCGGGCTAAAGGTTAGCATGCTTAAAATACGTAAGTCGTTTTGTTCATCATATTTAAGTAGATAACTCATCAGTTATTTGCATCAGAGCGATAATTTTTGAGATAGTTATTAAAACTGTTTAAAGGTTGTCAAACGTTGTTTCTCGTTGTATATCCTTTAATTCTAGAGTTAAATTGATAAATAACGTGTACGAATTTTTTTAACGCATTTGTTTTGGTTACTCGACGTCTCCGTTCTCGTGTAGCCTACATATTGCGTTTTTTTTTTAATTTGCTTACCGGGCTAAAGGTTAGCATGTTTAAAATACGTAAGTCGTTTTGTTCATAAAATTTAAGTAGATAACTCATCAGTTGTTTGCATCAGAGCGACAATTTTTGAGATAGTTATTAAAACTGTTTAAAGGTTGTCAAACGTTGTTTCTCGTTGTATATCCTTTAATTCTAGAGTTAAATTGATAAATAACGTGTACGAAATTGTTTAACGCATTTGTTTTGGTTACTCGACGTCTCCGTTCTCGTGTAGCCTACATATTGCGTTTTTTTTTTTTAATTTGCTTACCGGGCTAAAGGTTAGCATGTTTAAAATAAGTAAGTCGTTTTGTTCATCAAATTTAAGTAGATAACTCAGCAGTTGTTTGCATCAGAGCGACAATTTTTGAGATAGTTATTAAAACTGTTTAAAGGTTGTCAAACGTTGTTTCTCGTTGTATATCCTTTAATTCTAGAGTTAAATTGATAAATAACGTGTACGAATTTGTTTAACGCATTTGTTTTGGTTACTCGATGTCTCCGTTCTCGTGTAGCCTACATATTGCGTTTTTTTTTTAATTTGCTTACCGGGCTAAAGGTTAGCATGTTTAAAATACGTAAGTCGTTTTGTTCATCATATTTAAGTAGATAACTCATCAGTTGTTTGCATCAGAGCGATAATTTTTGAGATAGTTATTAAAACTGTTTAAAGGTTGTCAAACGTTGTTTCTCGTTGTATATCCTTTAATTCTAGAGTTAAATTGATAAATAACGTGTACGAATTTGTTTAACGCATTTGTTTTGGTTACTCGACGTCTCCGTTCTCGTGTAGCCTAAATATTGCGTTTTTTTTTAATTTGCTTACCGGGCTAAAGGCTAGCATGTTTAAAATACGTAAGTCGTTTTGTTCATCAAATTTAAGTAGATAACTCATCAGTTGTTTGCATCAGAGCGATAATTTTTGAGATAGTTATTAAAACTGTTTAAAGGTTGTCAAACGTTGTTTCTCGTTGTATATCCTTTAATTCTAGAGTTAAATTGATAAATAACGTGTACGAATTTGTTTAACGCATTTGTTTTGGTTACTCGACGTCTCCGTTCTCGTGTAGCCTACATATTGCGTTTTTTTTTTTAATTTGCTTACTGGGCTAAAAGTTAGCATGTTTAAAATACGTAAGTCGTTTTGTTCATCATATTTAAGTAGATAACTCATCAGTTGTTTGCATCAGAGCGATAATTTTTGAGATAGTTATTAAAACTGTTTAAAGGTTGTCAAACGTTGTTTCTCGTTGTATATCTTTTAATTCTAGAGTTAAATTGATAAATAACGTGTACGAATTTGTTTAACGCATTTGTTTTGGTTACTCGACGTCTCCGTTCTCGTGTAGCCTACATATTGCGTTTTTTTTTTTAATTTGCTTACCGGGCTAAAGGTTAGCATGTTTAAAATACGTAAGTCGTTTTGTTCATCAAATTTAAGTAGATAACTCATCAGTTGTTTGCATCAGAGCGACAATTTTTGAGATAGTTATTAAAACTGTTTAAAGGTTGTCAAACGTTGTTTCTCGTTGTATATCCTTTAATTCTAGAGTTAAATTGATAAATAACGTGTACGAATTTGTTTAACGCATTTTTTTTGGTTACTCGACGTCTCCGTTCTCGTGTAGCCTACGTATTGCGTTTTTTTTTAATTTGCTTACCGGGCTAAAAGTTAACATGCTTAAAATACGTAAGTCCTTTTGTTCAACAAATTTAAGTAGATAACTCATCAGTTGTTTGCATCAGAGCGACAATTTTTGAGATAGTTATTAAAACTGTTTAAAGGTTGTCAAACGTTGTTTCTCGTTGTATATCCTTTAATTCTAGAGTTAAATTGATAAATAACGTGTACGAATTTGTTTAACGCATTTGTTTTGGTTACTCGACGTCTCCGTTCTCGTGTAGCCTACATATTGCGTTTTTTTTTTAATTTGCTTACCGGGCTAAAGGTTAGCATGTTTAAAATACGTAAGTCGTTTTGTTCATCAAATTTAAGTAGATAACTCATCAGTTGTTTGCATCAGAGCGATAATTTTTGAGATAGTTATTAAAACTGTTTAAAGGTTGTCAAACGTTGTTTCTCGTTGTATATCCTTTAATTCTAGAGTTAAATTGATAAATAACGTGTACGAATTTGTTTAACGCATTTGTTTTGGTTACTCGACGTCTCCGTTCTCGTGTAGCCTACATATTGCGTTTTTTTTTTTAATTTGCTTACCGGGCTAAAGGTTAGCATGTTTAAAATACGTAAGTCGTTTTGTTCAACAAATTTGAGTAGATAACTCAGCAGTTGTTTGCATCAGAGCGACAATTTTTGAGATAGTTATTAAAACTGTTTAAAGGTTGTCAAACGTTGTTTTTCGTTGTATATCCTTTAATTCTAGAGTTAAATTGATAAATAACGTGTACGAATTTGTTTAACGCATTTGTTTTGGTTACTCGACGTCTCCGTTCTCGTGTAGCCCACATATTGCGTTTTTTTTTTTAATTTGCTTACCGGGCTAAAGGTTAGCATGTTTAAAATACGTAAGTCGTTTTGTTCATCAAATTTAAGTAGATAACTCATCAGTTGTTTGCATCAGAGCGATAATTTTTGAGATAGTTATTAAAACTGTTTAAAGGTTGTCAAACGTTGTTTCTCGTTGTATATCCTTTAATTCTAGAGCTAAATTGATAAATAACGTGTACGAATTTGTTTAACGCATTTGTTTTGGTTACTCGACGTCTCCGTTCCCGTGTAGCCTACATATTGCGTTTTGTTTTTAATTTGCTTACTGGGCTAAAGGTTAGCATGTTTAAAATACGTAAGTCGTTTTGTTCATCAAATTTAAGTAGATAACTCATCAGTTGTTTGCATCAGAGCGATAATTTTTGAGATAGTTATTAAAACTGTTTAAAGGTTGTCAAACGTTGTTTCTCGTTGTATATCCTTTAATTCTAGAGCTAAATTGATAAATAACGTGTACGAATTTGTTTAACGCATTTGTTTTGGTTACTCGACGTCTCCGTTCTCGTGTAGCCTACATATTGCGTTTTTTTTTTTAATTTGCTTACTGGGCTAAAAGTTAGCATGTTTAAAATACGTAAGTCGTTTTGTTCATCATATTTAAGTAGATAACTCATCAGTTGTTTGCATCAGAGCGATAATTTTTGAGATAGTTATTAAAACTGTTTAAAGGTTGTCAAACGTTGTTTCTCGTTGTATATCCTTTAATTCTAGAGTTAAATTGATAAATAACGTGTACGAATTTGTTTAACGCATTTGTTTTGGTTACTCGACGTCTCCGTTCTCGTGTAGCCTACATATTGCGTTTTTTTTTAATTTGCTTACCGGGCTAAAAGTTAACATGCTCAAAATACGTAAGTCCTTTTGTTCAACAAATTTAAGTAGATAACTCATCAGTTGTTTGCATCAGAGCGACAATTTTTGAGATAGTTATTAAAACTGTTTAAAGGTTGTCAAACGTTGTTTCTCGTTGTATATCCTTTAATTCTAGAGTTAAATTGATAAATAACGTGTACGAATTTGTTTAACGCATTTGTTTTGGTTACTCGACGTCTCCGTTCTCGTGTAGCCCACATATTGCGTTTTTTTTTTTAATTTGCTTACCGGGCTAAAGGTTAGCATGTTTAAAATACGTAAGTCGTTTTGTTCATCAAATTTAAGTAGATAACTCATCAGTTGTTTGCATCAGAGCGATAATTTTTGAGATAGTTATTAAAACTGTTTAAAGGTTGTCAAACGTTGTTTCTCGTTGTATATCCTTTAATTCTAGAGTTAAATTGATAAATAACGTGTACGAATTTGTTTAACGCATTTGTTTTGGTTACTCGACGTCTCCGTTCTCGTGTAGCCTACATATTGCGTTTTTTTTTTAATTTGCTTACCGGGCTAAAGGTTAGCATGTTTAAAATACGTAAGTCGTTTTGTTCATCAAATTTAAGTAGATAACTCATCAGTTGTTTGCATCAGAGCGATAATTTTTGAGATAGTTATTAAAACTGTTTAAAGGTTGTCAAACGTTGTTTCTCGTTGTATATCCTTTAATTCTAGAGTTAAATTTATAAATAACGTGTACGAATTTGTTTAACGCATTTGTTTTAGTTACTCGACGTCTCCGTTCTCGTGTAGCCTACATATTGCGTTTTTTTTTTAATTTGCTTACCGGGCTAAAGGTTAGCATGTTTAAAATACGTAAGTCGTTTTGTTCATCAAATTTAAGTAGATAACTCATCAGTTGTTTGCATCAGAGCGACAATTTTTGAGATAGTTATTAAAACTGTTTAAAGGTTGTCAAACGTTGTTTCTCGTTGTATATCCTTTAATTCTAGAGTTAAATTGATAAATAACGTGTACGAATTTGTTTAGCTCATTTGTTTTGGTTACTCGACGTCTCCGTTCTCGTGTAGCCTACATATTGCGTTTTTTTTTTAATTTGCTTACCGGGCTAAAGGTTAGCATGCTTAAAATAAGTAAGTCGTTTTGTTCAACAAACTTGAGTAGATAACTCATCAGTTGTTTGCATCAGAGCGACAATTTTTGAGATAGTTATTAAAACTGTTTAAAGGTTGTCAAACGTTGTTTCTCGTTGTATATCCTTTAATTCAAGAGCTAAATTGATAAATAACGTGTATATATTTGGTAATAAGCCAAATATTTATTTTATTTTTAAAAATTTATTTTTGTATATTTTTGAGTTTAAATATTTTCAAACTGATTAGAATTTTCTTTTTTTGAAGTTATTCAAAATTTTAAGTTAACAGGAAAACTCAATTAAAATTATTTTAAAAATTAAAGTAAAGAGTACAAAGTAGTTAACACTATATTTACTCCCCCTCCAAGAAAATTTGAAACAAACAAATTATTAATTAATATTAAATGTAACCTTTTTTTGTTTTTGGTTGTTTAATGTATTTGTATTTAAATTAGTGTTAATAAGTATGTTTGCTGGTTTAAGTAAATCAATTGAAATATTTTTAATAGTATTATTGTATTGAATTGTAAATGTTTTATGTTTCTTAGATATAACTTTAAAAGGTCCTTCATAAGGTGATTCTAAATTAGATTTACGAAGAACTTTAACAAAAACATACTCACAATTTTCTAATTGTTTAGGAACGAAAACATTTTCTTTGTTATGATGAAAAACTTTAGAACGAACAAGTGAAAAATATTCTCTTATTTTATGAAGAGCGTCATTAGAAAAATCATGTTCTTTATTACTATTTGAAATAATTAATTCACCAGGTATTCTAAGTGTTTGGCCATAAACAAGTTCAGCAGATGAACATTTTAAATCTTCTTTAATAGAAGTTCGTAAACCAAGTAGAATGAATGGTAAAATATCAGACCAATGAACCGAGTCGTTTGATGCTATAATTGCTGCTTTTAAAGTTCGATGAAATCTCTCTATCATGCCATTTGCTTGGGGATGGTAAGGAGATGTATGAATTTTATGAGAACCTAAAAGTTTAGTTAATTCTGTAAAAAATTTTGAGGTGAATTGTGAACCTTGATCTACTGTAATATTTAATGGTATACCAAATCGTGGTATATAATTTTGAATAAAAGTTTTTACTATAGTATTTGTTGAAATATCTTTAAGCGGATAAGCTTCAGGCCAACGTGAAAATCTGTCAATAATTGTTAAAATATAACAATTTCCATTTGAAACTGGAAGAGGTCCAACAATATCCATATGAATATGTTCAAAACGGCCTGATGGTATTTGAATTTTTTGGATAGGAGATTTAGTATGTCTTGAAATTTTGGATTTTTGACAATTGATGCAAGATGAAGTCCAATCGTTAATCTCTTTACGCATGTTAGGCCAATCCTACATATTGCGTTTTTTTTTTAATTTGCTTACCGGGCTAAAGGTTAGCATGTTTAAAATACGTAAGTCGTTTTGTTCATCAAATTTAAGTAGATAACTCATCAGTTGTTTGCATCAGAGCGATAATTTTTGAGATAGTTATTAAAACTGTTTAAAGGTTGTCAAACGTTGTTTCTCGTTGTATATCCTTTAATTCTAGAGTTAAATTGATAAATAACGTGTACGAATTTGTTTAACGCATTTGTTTTGGTTACTCGACGTATCCGTTCTCGTGTAGCCTACATATTGCGTTTTTTTTAATTTGCTTACCGGGCTAAAGGTTAGCATGCTTAAAATACGTAAGTCGTTTTGTTCAACAAATTTAAGTAGATAACTCATCAGTTGTTTGCATCAGAGCGATAATTTTTGAGATAGTTATTAAAACTGTTTAAAGGTTGTCAAACGTTGTTTCTCGTTGTATATCCTTTAATTCTAGAGTTAAATTGATAAATAACGTGTACGAATTTCTTTAACGCATTTGTTTTGGTTACTCGACGTCTCCGTTCTCGTGTAGCCTACATATTGCGTTTTTTTTTTTTAATTTGCTTACCGGGCTAAAGGTTAGCAAGTTTAAAATACGTAAGTCGTTTTGTTGATCAAATTTAAGTAGATAACTCATCAGTTATTTGCATCAGAGCGATAATTTTTGAGATAGTTATTAAAACTGTTTAAAGGTTGTCAAAAGTTGTTTCTCGCTGTATATCCTTTAATTCTAGAGTTAAATTGATAAATAACGTGTACGCATTTGTTTAACGCATTTGTTTTGGTTACTCGACGTCTCCGTTCTCGTGTAGCCTACATATTGCGTTTTTTTTTTAATTTGCTTACCGGGCTAAAGGTTAGCATGTTTAAAATACGTAAGTCGTTTTGTTCATCAAATTTAAGTAGATAACTCATCAGTTGTTTGCATCAGAGCGATAATTTTTGAGATAGTTATTAAAACTGTTTAAAGGTTGTCAAACGTTGTTTCTCGTTGTATATCCTTTAATTCTAGAGTTAAATTGATAAATAACGTGTACGAATTTGTTTAACGCATTTGTTTTGGTTACTCGACGTCTCCGTTCTCGTGTAGCCTACATATTGCGTTTTTTTTTTTAATTTGCTTACCGGGCTAAAGGTTAGCATGTTTAAAATACGTAAGTCGTTTTGTTCATCAAATTTAAGTAGATAACTCATCAGTTGTTTGCATCAGAGCGATAATTTTTGAGATAGTTATTAAAACTGTTTAAAGGTTGTCAAACGTTGTTTCTCGTTGTATATCCTTTAATTCTAGAGTTAAATTGATAAATAACGTGTACGAATTTGTTTAACGCATTTGTTTTGGTTACTCGACGTCTCCGTTCTCGTGTAGCCTACATATTGCGTTTTTTTTTTAATTTGCTTACCGGGCTAAAGGTTAGCATGTTTAAAATACGTAAGTCGTTTTGTTCATCAAATTTAAGTAGATAACTCATCAGTTGTTTGCATCAGAGCGATAATTTTTGAGATAGTTATTAAAACTGTTTAAAGGTTGTCAAACGTTGTTTCTCGTTGTATATCCTTTAATTCTAGAGTTAAATTGATAAATAACGTGTACGAATTTGTTTAACGCATTTGTTTTGGTTACTCGACGTCTCCGTTCTCGTGTAGCCCACATATTGCGTTTTTTTTTTAATTTGCTTACCGGGCTAAAGGTTAGCATGTTTAAAATACGTAAGTCGTTTTGTTCAACAAATTTAAGTAGATAACTCATCAGTTGTTTGCATCAGAGCGATAATTTTTGAGATAGTTATTAAAACTGTTTAAAGGTTGTCAAACGTTGTTTCTCGTTGTATATCCTTTAATTCTAGAGTTAAATTGATAAATAACGTGTACGAATTTGTTTAACGCATTTGTTTTGGTTACTGGACGTCTCCGTTCTCGTGTAGCCCACATATTGCGTTTTTTTTTTAATTTGCTTACCGGGCTAAAGGTTAGCATGTTTAAAATACATAAGTCGTTTTGTTCAACAAATTTAAGTAGATAACTCATCAGTTGTTTGCATCAGAGCGACAATTTTTGAGATAGTTATTAAAACTGTTTAAAGGTTGTCAAACGTTGTTTCTCGTTGTATATCCTTTAATTCTAGAGTTAAATTGATAAATAACGTGTACGAATTTGTTTAACGCATTTGTTTTGGTTACTCGACGTCTCCGTTCTCGTGTAGCCTACATATTGCGTTTTTTTTTTAATTTGCTTACCGGGCTAAAGGTTAGCATGTTTAAAATACGTAAGTCGTTTTGTTCATCAAATTTAAGTAGATAACTCATCAGTTGTTTGCATCAGAGCGATAATTTTTGAGATAGTTATTAAAACTGTTTAAAGGTTGTCAAACGTTGTTTCTCGTTGTATATCCTTTAATTCTAGAGTTAAATTGATAAATAACGTGTACGAATTTGTTTAACGCATTTGTTTTGGTTACTCGACGTCTCCGTTCTCGTGTAGCCCACATATTGCGATTTTTTTTTAATTTGCTTACCGGGCTAAAGGTTAGCATGTTTAAAATACGTAAGTCGTTTTGTTCAACAAATTTAAGTAGATAACTCATCAGTTGTTTGCATCAGAGCGATAATTTTTGAGATAGTTATTAAAACTGTTTAAAGGTTGTCAAACGTTGTTTCTCGTTGTATATCCTTTAATTCTAGAGTTAAATTGATAAATAACGTGTACGAATTTGTTTAACGCATTTGTTTTGGTTACTCGACGTCTCCGTTCTCGTGTAGCCTACATATTGCGTTTTTTTTTAATTTGCTTACTGGGCTAAAGGTTAGCATGTTTAAAATACGTAAGTCGTTTTGTTCATCATATTTAAGTAGATAACTCATCAGTTGTTTGCATCAGAGCTATAATTTTTGAGATAGTTATTAAAACTGTTTAAAGGTTGTCAAACGTTGTTTCTCGTTGTATATCCTTTAATTCTAGAGTTAAATTGATAAATAACGTGTACGAATTTGTTTAACGCATTTGTTTTAGTTACTCGACGTCTCCGTTCTCGTGTAGCCTACATATTGCGTTTTTTTTTTAATTTGCTTACCGGGCTAAAGGTTAGCATGTTTAAAATACGTAAGTCGTTTTGTTCATCAAATTTAAGTAGATAACTCATCAGTTGTTTGCATCAGAGCGACAATTTTTGAGATAGTTATTAAAACTGTTTAAAGGTTGTCAAACGTTGTTTCTCGTTGTATATCCTTTAATTCTAGAGTTAAATTGATAAATAACGTGTACGAATTTGTTTAGCTCATTTGTTTTGGTTACTCGACGTCTCCGTTCTCGTGTAGCCTACATATTGCGTTTTTTTTTTTTTAATTTGCTTACCGGGCTAAAGGTTAGCATGCTTAAAATAAGTAAGTCGTTTTGTTCAACAAACTTGAGTAGATAACTCATCAGTTGTTTGCATCAGAGCGACAATTTTTGAGATAGTTATTAAAACTGTTTAAAGGTTGTCAAACGTTGTTTCTCGTTGTATATCCTTTAATTCAAGAGTTAAATTGATAAATAACGTGTACGAATTTGTTTAACGCATTTGTTTTGGTTACTCGACGTCTCCGTTCTCGTGTAGCCTACATATTGCGTTTTTTTTTTAATTTGCTTACCGGGCTAAAGGTTAGCATGTTTAAAATACGTAAGTCGTTTTGTTCATCAAATTTAAGTAGATAACTCATCAGTTGTTTGCATCAGAGCGATAATTTTTGAGATAGTTATTAAAACTGTTTAAAGGTTGTCAAACGTTGTTTCTCGTTGTATATCCTTTAATTCTAGAGTTAAATTGATAAATAACGTGTACGAATTTGTTTAACGCATTTGTTTTGGTTACTCGACGTATCCGTTCTCGTGTAGCCTACATATTGCGTTTTTTTTAATTTGCTTACCGGGCTAAAGGTTAGCATGCTTAAAATACGTAAGTCGTTTTGTTCAACAAATTTAAGTAGATAACTCATCAGTTGTTTGCATCAGAGCGATAATTTTTGAGATAGTTATTAAAACTGTTTAAAGGTTGTCAAACGTTGTTTCTCGTTGTATATCCTTTAATTCTAGAGTTAAATTGATAAATAACGTGTACGAATTTCTTTAACGCATTTGTTTTGGTTACTCGACGTCTCCGTTCTCGTGTAGCCTACATATTGCGTTTTTTTTTTTAATTTGCTTACCGGGCTAAAGGTTAGCAAGTTTAAAATACGTAAGTCGTTTTGTTGATCAAATTTAAGTAGATAACTCATCAGTTGTTTGCATCAGAGCGATAATTTTTGATATAGTTATTAAAACTGTTTAAAGGTTGTCAAACGTTGTTTCTCGCTGTATATCCTTTAATTCTAGAGTTAAATTGATAAATAACGTGTACGCATTTGTTTAACGCATTTGTTTTGGTTACTCGACGTCTCCGTTCTCGTGTAGCCTACATATTGCGTTTTTTTTTTTAATTTGCTTACCGGGCTAAAGGTTAGCATGTTTAAAATACGTAAGTCGTTTTGTTCATCAAATTTAAGTAGATAACTCATCAGTTGTTTGCATCAGAGCGATAATTTTTGAGATAGTTATTAAAACTGTTTAAAGGTTGTCAAACGTTGTTTCTCGTTGTATATCCTTTAATTCTAGAGTTAAATTGATAAATAACATGTACGAATTTGTTTAACGCATTTGTTTTGGTTACTCGACGTCTCCGTTCTCGTGTAGCCTACATATTGCGTTTTTTTTTTTAATTTGCTTACCGGGCTAAAGGTTAGCATGTTTAAAATACGTAAGTCGTTTTGTTCATCAAATTTAAGTAGATAACTCATCAGTTGTTTGCATCAGAGCGATAATTTTTGAGATAGTTATTAAAACTGTTTAAAGGTTGTCAAACGTTGTTTCTCGTTGTATATCCTTTAATTCTAGAGTTAAATTGATAAATAACGTGTACGAATTGGTTTAACGAATTTGTTTTGGTTACTCGACGTCTCCGTTCTCGTGTAGCCTACATATTGCGTTTTTTTTTTAATTTGCTTACCGGGCTAAAGGTTAGCATGTTTAAAATACGTAAGTCGTTTTGTTCATCATATTTAAGTAGATAACTCATCAGTTGTTTGCATCAGAGCGATAATTTTTGAGATAGTTATTAAAACTGTTTAAAGGTTGTCAAACGTTGTTTCTCGTTGTATATCCTTTAATTCTAGAGTTAAATTGATAAATAACGTGTACGAATTTGTTTAACGCATTTGTTTTGGTTACTCGACGTCTCCGTTCTCGTGTAGCCTACATATTGCGTTTTTTTTTTTTAATTTGCTTACCGGGCTAAAGGTTAGCATGCTTAAAATACGTAAGTCGTTTTGTTCAACAAATTTAAGTAGATAACTCATCAGTTGTTTGCATCAGAGCGATAATTTTTGAGATAGTTACTAAAACTGTTTAAAGGTTGTCAAACGTTGTTTCTCGTTGTATATCCTTTAATTCTAGAGCTAAATTGATAAATAACGTGTACGAATTTGTTTAACGCATTTGTTTTGGTTACTCGACGTCTCCGTTCTCGTGTAGCCTACATATTGCGTTTTTTTTTTAATTTGCTTACCGGGCTAAAGGTTAGCATGTTTAAAATACGTAAGTCGTTTTGTTCATCATATTTAAGTAGATAACTCATCAGTTGTTTGCATCAGAGCGATAATTTTTGAGATAGTTATTAAAACTGTTTAAAGGTTGTCAAACGTTGTTTCTCGTTGTATATCCTTTAATTCTAGAGTTAAATTGATAAATAACGTGTACGAATTTGTTTAACGCATTTGTTTTGGTTACTCGACGTCTCCGTTCTCGTGTAGCCTACATATTGCGTTTTTTTTTTTTAATTTGCTTACCGGGCTAAAGGTTAGCATGTTTAAAATACGTAAGTCGTTTTGTTCATCAAATTTAAGTAGATAACTCATCAGTTGTTTGCATCAGAGCGATAATTTTTGAGATAGTTATTAAAACTGTTTAAAGGTTGTCAAACGTTGTTTCTCGTTGTATATCCTTTAATTCTAGAGTTAAATTGATAAATAACGTGTACGAATTTCTTTAACGCATTTGTTTTGGTTACTCGACGTCTCCGTTCTCGTGTAGCCTACATATTGCGTTTTTTTTTTTAATTTGCTTACCGGGCTAAAGGTTAGCAAGTTTAAAATACGTAAGTCGTTTTGTTGATCAAATTTAAGTAGATAACTCATCAGTTGTTTGCATCAGAGCGATAATTTTTGATATAGTTATTAAAACTGTTTAAAGGTTGTCAAACGTTGTTTCTCGCTGTATATCCTTTAATTCTAGAGTTAAATTGATAAATAACGTGTACGCATTTGTTTAACGCATTTGTTTTGGTTACTCGACGTCTCCGTTCTCGTGTAGCCTACATATTGCGTTTTTTTTTTTAATTTGCTTACCGGGCTAAAGGTTAGCATGTTTAAAATACGTAAGTCGTTTTGTTCATCAAATTTAAGTAGATAACTCATCAGTTGTTTGCATCAGAGCGATAATTTTTGAGATAGTTATTAAAACTGTTTAAAGGTTGTCAAACGTTGTTTCTCGTTGTATATCCTTTAATTCTAGAGTTAAATTGATAAATAACATGTACGAATTTGTTTAACGCATTTGTTTTGGTTACTCGACGTCTCCGTTCTCGTGTAGCCTACATATTGCGTTTTTTTTTTTTAATTTGCTTACCGGGCTAAAGGTTAGCAAGTTTAAAATACGTAAGTCGTTTTGTTGATCAAATTTAAGTAGATAACTCATCAGTTGTTTGCATCAGAGCGATAATTTTTGATATAGTTATTAAAACTGTTTAAAGGTTGTCAAACGTTGTTTCTCGCTGTATATCCTTTAATTCTAGAGTTAAATTGATAAATAACGTGTACGCATTTGTTTAACGCATTTGTTTTGGTTACTCGACGTCTCCGTTCTCGTGTAGCCTACATATTGCGTTTTTTTTTTTTAATTTGCTTACCGGGCTAAAGGTTAGCATGTTTAAAATACATAAGTCGTTTTGTTCAACAAATTTAAGTAGATAACTCATCAGTTGTTTGCATCAGAGCGACAATTTTTGAGATAGGTATTAAAACTGTTTAAAGGTTGTCAAACGTTGTTTCTCGTTGTATATCCTTTAATTCTAGAGTTAAATTGATAAATAACGTGTACGAATTTGTTTAACGCATTTGTTTTGGTTACTCGACGTCTCCGTTCTCGTGTAGCCTACATATTGCGTTTTTTTTTTAATTTGCTTACCGGGCTAAAGGTTAGCATGTTTAAAATACGTAAGTCGTTTTGTTCATCAAATTTAAGTAGATAACTCATCAGTTGTTTGCATCAGAGCGACAATTTTTGAGATAGTTATTAAAACTGTTTAAAGGTTGTCAAACGTTGTTTCTCGTTGTTTAAAATACGTAAGCCGTTTTGTTCAACAAATTTGAGTAGATAACTCATCAGTTGTTTGCATCAGAGCGATAATTTTTGAGATAGTTATTAAAACTGTTTAAAGGTTGTCAAACGTTGTTTCTCGTTGTATATCCTTTAATTCTAGAGTTAAATTGATAAATAACGTGTACGAATTTGTTTAACGCATTTGTTTTAGTTACTCGACGTCTCCGTTCTCGTGTAGCCTACATATTGCGTTTTTTTTTTAATTTGCTTACCGGGCTAAAGGTTAGCATGTTTAAAATACGTAAGTCGTTTTGTTCAACAAATTTAAGTAGATAATTCATCAGTTGTTTGCATCAGAGCGATAATTTTTGAGATAGTTATTAAAACTGTTTAAATGTTGTCAAACGTTGTTTCTCGTTGTATATCCTTTAATTCTAGAGTTAAATTGATAAATAACGTGTACGAATTTGTTTAAAGCATTTGTTTTGGTTACTCACGTCTCCGTTCTCGTGTAGCCTACATATTGCGTTTTTTTTTTAATTTGCCTACCGGGCTAAAGGTTAGCATGTTTAAAATACGTAAGTCGTTTTGTTCATCAAATTTAAGTAGATAACTCATCAGTTGTTTGCATCAGAGCGACAATTTTTGAGATAGTTATTAAAACTGTTTAAAGGTTGTCAAACGTTGTTTCTCGTTGTATATCCTTTAATTCTAGAGTTAAATTCATAAATAACGTGTACGAATTTGTTTAACGCATTTGTTTTGGTTACTCGACGTCTCCGTTCTCGTGTAGCCTACATATTGGGTTTTTTTTTAATTTGCTTACCGGGCTAAAGGTTAGCATGTTTAAAATACGTAAGTCGTTTTGTTCATCAAATTTAAGTAGATAACTCATCAGTTGTTTGCATCAGAGGGATAATTTTTGAGATAGTTATTCAAACTGTTTAAAGGTTGTCAAACGTTGTTTCTCGTTGTATATCCTTTAATTCTAGAGTTAAATTGATAAATAACGTGTACGAATTTGTTTAACGCATTTGTTTTGGTTACTCGACGTCTCCGTTCTCGTGTAGCCTACATATTGCGTTTTTTTTTTAATTTGCTTACCGGGCTAAAGGTTAGCATGTTTAAAATACGTAAGTCGTTTTGTTCAACAAATTAAGTAGATAACTCATCAGTTGTTTGCATCAGAGCGATAATTTTTGAGATAGTTATTAAAACTGTTTAAAGGTTGTCAAACGTTGTTTCTCGTTGTATATCCTTTAATTCTAGAGCTAAATTGATAAATAACGTGTACGAATTTGTTTAACGCATTTGTTTTGGTTACTCGACGTCTCCGTTCTCGTGTAGCCTACATATTGCGTTTTTTTTTTAAATTTGCTTACCGGGCTAAAGGTTAGCATGTTTAAAATACGTAAGTCGTTTTGTTCATCAAATTTAAGTAGATAACTCATCAGTTGTTTGCATCAGAGCGATAATTTTTGAGATAGTTATTAAAACTGTTTAAAGGTTGTCAAACGTTGTTTCTCGTTGTATATCCTTTAATTCTAGAGTTAAATTGATAAATAACGTGTACGAATTTGTTTAACGCATTTGTTTTGGTTACTCGACGTCTCCGTTCTCGTGTAGCCTACATATTGCATTTTTTTTTTAATTTGCTTACCGGGCTAAAGGTTAGCATGTTTAAAATACGTAAGTCGTTTTGTTCATCAAATTTAAGTAGATAACTCATCAGTTGTTTGCATCAGAGCGATAATTTTTGAGATAGTTATTAAAACTGTTTAAAGGTTGTCAAACGTTGTTTCTCGTTGTATATCCTTTAATTCTAGAGTTAAATTGATAAATAACGTGTACGAATTTGTTTAACGCATTTGTTTTGGTTACTCGACGTCTCCGTTCTCGTGTAGCCTACATATTGCGTTTTTTTTTAATTTGCTTTCCGGGCTAAAGGTTAGCATGTTTAAAATACGTAAGTCGTTTTGTTCATCATATTTAAGTAGATAACTCATCAGTTGTTTGCATCAGAGCGATAATTTTTGAGATAGTTATTAAAACTGTTTAAAGGTTGTCAAACGTTGTTTCTCGTTGTATATCCTTTAATTCTAGAGTTAAATTGATAAATAACGTGTACGAATTTGTTTAACGCATTTGTTTTGGTTACTCGACGTCTCCGTTCTCGTGTAGCCTACATATTGCGTTTTTTTTTTAATTTGCTTACCGGGCTAAAGGTTAGCATGCTTAAAATACGTAAGTCGTTTTGTTCAACAAATTTAAGTAGATAACTCATCAGCTGTTTGCATCAGAGCGATAATTTTTGAGATAGTTATTAAAACTGTTTAAAGGTTGTCAAACGTTGTTTCTCGTTGTATATCCTTTAATTCTAGAGTTAAATTGATAAATAACGTGTACGAATTTGTTTAACGCATTTGTTTTGGTTACTCGAAGTCTCCGTTCTCGTGTAGCCTACATATTGCGTTTTTTTTTTAATTTGCTTACCGGGCTAAAGGTTAGCATGTTTAAAATACGTAAGTCGTTTTGTTCATCAAATTTAAGTAGATAACTCATCAGTTGTTTGCATCAGAGCGACAATTTTTGAGATAGTTATTTAAACTGTTTAAAGGTTGTCAAACGTTGTTTCTCGTTGTATATCCTTTAATTCTAGAGTTAAATTGATAAATAACGTGTACGAATTTGTTTAACGCATTTGTTTTGGTTACTCAACGTCTCCGTTCTCGTGTAGCCTACATATTGCGTTTTTTTTTTTAATTTGCTTACCGGGCTAAACGTTAGCATGCTTAAAATACGTAAGTCGTTTTGTTCATCATATTTAAGTAGATAACTCATCAGTTATTTGCATCAGAGCGATAATTTTTGAGATAGTTATTAAAACTGTTTAAAGGTTGTCAAACGTTGTTTCTCGTTGTATATCTTTAATTCTAGAGTTAAATTGATAAATAACGTGTATGAATTTTTTTAACGCATTTGTTTTGGTTACTCGACGTCTCCGTTCTCGTGTAGCCTACATATTGCGTTTTTTTTTAATTTGCTTACCGGGCTAAAAGTTAGCATGTTTAAAATACGTAAGTCGTTTTGTTCATAAAATTTAAGTAGATAACTCATCAGTTGTTTGCATCAGAGCGACAATTTTTGAGATAGTTATTAAAACTGTTTAAAGGTTGTCAAACGTTGTTTCTCGTTGTATATCCTTTAATTCTAGAGTTAAATTGATAAATAACGTGTACGAATTTGTTTAACGCATTTGTTTTGGTTACTCGACGTCTCCGTTCTCGTGTAGCCTACATATTGCGTTTTTTTTTTTAATTTGCTTACCGGGCTAAAGGTTAGCATGTTTAAAATAAGTAAGTCGTTTTGTTCATCAAATTTAAGTAGATAACTCAGCAGTTGTTTGCATCAGAGCGACAATTTTTGAGATAGTTATTAAAACTGTTTAAAGGTTGTCAAACGTTGTTTCTCGTTGTATATCCTTTAATTCTAGAGTTAAATTGATAAATAACGTGTACGAATTTGTTTAACGCATTTGTTTTGGTTACTCGATGTCTCCGTTCTCGTGTAGCCTACATATTGCGTTTTTTTTTTAATTTGCTTACCGGGCTAAAGGTTAGCATGCTTAAAATACGTAAGTCGTTTTGTTCAACAAATTTAAGTAGATAACTCATCAGTTGTTTGCATCAGAGCGATAATTTTTGAGATAGTTATTAAAACTGTTTAAAGGTTGTCAAACGTTGTTTCTCGTTGTATATCCTTTATTTCTTTTTTTTTTTTTATAAATAACGTGTACGAATTTGTTTAACGCATTTGTTTTGGTTACTCGAAGTCTCCGTTCTCGTGTAGCCTACATATTGCGTTTTTTTTTTTAATTTGCTTACCGGGCTAAAAGTTAGCATGTTTAAAATACGTAAGTCGTTTTGTTCATCAAATTTAAGTAGATAACTCATCAGTTGTTTGCATCAGAGCGACAATTTTTGAGATAGTTATTAAAACTGTTTAAAGGTTGTCAAACGTTGTTTCTCGTTGTATATCCTTTAATTCTAGAGTTAAATTGATAAATAACGTGTACGAATTTGTTTAACGCATTTGTTTTGGTTACTCGACGTCTCCGTTCTCGTGTAGCCTACATATTGCGTTTTTTTTTTAATTTGCTTACCGGGCTAAAGGTTAGCATGCTTAAAATACGTAAGTCGTTTTGTTCATCATATTTAAGTAGATAACTCATCAGTTATTTGCATCAGAGCGATAATTTTTGAGATAGTTATTAAAACTGTTTAAAGGTTGTCAAACGTTGTTTCTCGTTGTATATCCTTTAATTCTAGAGTTAAATTGATAAATAACGTGTACGAATTTTTTTAACGCATTTGTTTTGGTTACTCGACGTCTCCGTTCTCGTGTAGCCTACATATTGCGTTTTTTTTTTAATTTGCTTACCGGGCTAAAGGTTAGCATGTTTAAAATACGTAAGTCGTTTTGTTCATAAAATTTAAGTAGATAACTCATCAGTTGTTTGCATCAGAGCGACAATTTTTGAGATAGTTATTAAAACTGTTTAAAGGTTGTCAAACGTTGTTTCTCGTTGTATATCCTTTAATTCTAGAGTTAAATTGATAAATAACGTGTACGAAATTGTTTAACGCATTTGTTTTGGTTACTCGACGTCTCCGTTCTCGTGTAGCCTACATATTGCGTTTTTTTTTTAATTTGCTTACCGGGCTAAAGGTTAGCATGTTTAAAATAAGTAAGTCGTTTTGTTCATCAAATTTAAGTAGATAACTCAGCAGTTGTTTGCATCAGAGCGACAATTTTTGAGATAGTTATTAAAACTGTTTAAAGGTTGTCAAACGTTGTTTCTCGTTGTATATCCTTTAATTCTAGAGTTAAATTGATAAATAACGTGTACGAATTTGTTTAACGCATTTGTTTTGGTTACTCGATGTCTCCGTTCTCGTGTAGCCTACATATTGCGTTTTTTTTTTAATTTGCTTACCGGGCTAAAGGTTAGCATGTTTAAAATACGTAAGTCGTTTTGTTCATCATATTTAAGTAGATAACTCATCAGTTGTTTGCATCAGAGCGATAATTTTTGAGATAGTTATTAAAACTGTTTAAAGGTTGTCAAACGTTGTTTCTCGTTGTATATCCTTTAATTCTAGAGTTAAATTGATAAATAACGTGTACGAATTTGTTTAACGCATTTGTTTTGGTTACTCGACGTCTCCGTTCTCGTGTAGCCTAAATATTGCGTTTTTTTTTAATTTGCTTACCGGGCTAAAGGCTAGCATGTTTAAAATACGTAAGTCGTTTTGTTCATCAAATTTAAGTAGATAACTCATCAGTTGTTTGCATCAGAGCGATAATTTTTGAGATAGTTATTAAAACTGTTTAAAGGTTGTCAAACGTTGTTTCTCGTTGTATATCCTTTAATTCTAGAGTTAAATTGATAAATAACGTGTACGAATTTGTTTAACGCATTTGTTTTGGTTACTCGACGTCTCCGTTCTCGTGTAGCCTACATATTGCGTTTTTTTTTTAATTTGCTTACTGGGCTAAAAGTTAGCATGTTTAAAATACGTAAGTCGTTTTGTTCATCATATTTAAGTAGATAACTCATCAGTTGTTTGCATCAGAGCGATAATTTTTGAGATAGTTATTAAAACTGTTTAAAGGTTGTCAAACGTTGTTTCTCGTTGTATATCTTTTAATTCTAGAGTTAAATTGATAAATAACGTGTACGAATTTGTTTAACGCATTTGTTTTGGTTACTCGACGTCTCCGTTCTCGTGTAGCCTACATATTGCGTTTTTTTTTTTAATTTGCTTACCGGGCTAAAGGTTAGCATGTTTAAAATACGTAAGTCGTTTTGTTCATCAAATTTAAGTAGATAACTCATCAGTTGTTTGCATCAGAGCGACAATTTTTGAGATAGTTATTAAAACTGTTTAAAGGTTGTCAAACGTTGTTTCTCGTTGTATATCCTTTAATTCTAGAGTTAAATTGATAAATAACGTGTACGAATTTGTTTAACGCATTTGTTTTGGTTACTCGACGTCTCCGTTCTCGTGTAGCCTACGTATTGCGTTTTTTTTTAATTTGCTTACCGGGCTAAAAGTTAACATGCTTAAAATACGTAAGTCCTTTTGTTCAACAAATTTAAGTAGATAACTCATCAGTTGTTTGCATCAGAGCGACAATTTTTGAGATAGTTATTAAAACTGTTTAAAGGTTGTCAAACGTTGTTTCTCGTTGTATATCCTTTAATTCTAGAGTTAAATTGATAAATA